>NC_092877.1:7228195-7528195 GCF_028372415.1 Notamacropus eugenii
CTGGAATTCAGAAATCTAGACTTCCAGGCTTTTTCTACATGAGATAAATAATGGTATGGAATATAATATTATTAAGACTTTACTTTGTGCCAGGCTCTGTGATAAAGGCTGAGGATATACATTCAAGCCAGCAACCATTCCCTCAAAGAGCCCATATTCTAATAGGGGAAGATAGTATATGTACTTGTGTCCAATAACCAGGTTTTTTAAATGTCAACCATAATGGGATGACTTCCGTAGAAAAGGAGAGGTCAGTTGGCATGATGTGAAGTCAGTGTTGCTTCCAGCTCTTGGCATCATCAGACTGGAGGCGGCATGAGCAACATTAGAAATCAGTCCAACCTTCATGTGAATGATAGGGAGATTGAGGTCCAGAGTGGAAAATGACTTACCCAAGGGCACACACAGGTAGGAAGTAGCACAATTCAAACTCAAGTCCTCTGACTCCAAATATAGTACTCTTCCTATGACAGGGGTGGGGAATCTGCAGCCTTGAGGCCCTGTAAGTCCTCAAGTGTGTCCCTTTAACTGAATCCAAACTTTATAGAACAAATCTCCTTAATAAAAGTATTTGTTCTGTAAAGCTTGGACTCAGTCAAAAAGCCAAATCCAAGAACCTAAAAGGCCACACCCAAGGACCTTGAAGGCCACATGTGGCCTAAAATCTGTTTGGATTCCATCAAAGGGCCACACTTGAGGACCTAGAGGGCCACATGTGGCCTCAAGGCCACAGGTTCCCTACCCCTCTTCTATGACATCAGGGAGCTAGGTGGCCCAGTGGATAGAGTTCTGAACCTGGAGTCAGAAAGACCCAAGTTCAAATTTGGCCCTATGTAGTGGTCATACCAGCTGTGTGACCCTGAGCAGCTCCCTTAGGTTCTGTTTGCCTCAGTTTCCTCAACTCTAAAATGGAAATGATAATAGCACCTACCTTGCAGGGCTGTTGTGAGGATCAAATGAGACCATATATTTGTAAAAAAAAAAAAATGCCTAGCATGGTGACTGGCACATAGTAGAGGCAAAATTACTGCTTATTTCCTTCCCCCATCACACCACTCTCCTGCCTTCAGACATATAGTCAATACAGGTGACTCTATAGGCTCTTGGGTAGATGCCTGCCGCAGAAGGGAGGCCAGCCTTCCTTGGGAGCATACACAGACATTCCACCTTTCTCATCCTTCAGTGCCCAGCTCAAATCCCCCAAGTCCCCAAAAGTCCACCGGCCTATTACCACCCAAATGATGGTTGTCCTCTCCTGCATTTCCCACTCAAGCCCCCGGGGCTTTTCTTTGTCTTCCATGTCATGTGTGCAACAGTGGGACTGTCACTTATTCCTTTGGAGGAAGTCAATTCATTGAAGACCCCCTACTCCGTTCCAATCAGTATCAATCAGTCTGATGTGGTGATAAGTTCTGAGCCCAGAGCTGCGAGTAGCAGGTGGTAAGATCATTTGCCTCACCATGGGAAGCTGGCTGGAGGCCCTCCCTCTTGTTTTCCCGTGTTGGAGTAACCAAGGTCAGTGTGGCAGAGGAGATTCAGCTACATGAAAAGTCCCCCAAGTTATTTTTGTGCCTCCAAACCACTCTCCCTTGAGTGGATGCCCACCTTGTGACCATTGTGACCACCTGGTCGGTGGAAGGAGTCCTCGCTTGGCCCAGCTTGTGACTCTGCTCTGCTGTTTTGCTCATTATTCTGTTGTTGGCTGTTAATGTATCAAACCTTATAAAAATAGGGCCTGGAAGGAGGGGTGGTGAGGAAGATCTGAGGTCCACTTCAGTAGAGAGCACCATGAACTTTTTAATAAGGTGCCATTGGCTCAGAACTCTACCTCAGTTTCTTTTATTGTAGGTTGGATATTTTTTATCCCCACATAAAACAGCAACTCTGCCAGAACAGTGATGGGTGGATCCTAGCCTTTTTTGGTCAGCCCCTGCAAGAGACCCAAAGAGGTAGTACGTACCAGGTCTAATTTTCACCAATGGCTCTCCCACGGACATTGGCCCTGGGAGCCCTCTCATTGTCTGTACCCAAATTCTCGGAGCCTGAAGTAAGTCTCTTCAGGTTAGTGAGTGAGTCTGCCTTGATTTACCCGAAATTCATTTTCTTTAAGAAGGGTCCCTGATTGGGGTAAGAGGGATTATTTGAATTTGTGACTAATCTGTCTAAATGGAGAAGTTCCATAATATTCAAATCCTATTTTTCATAAAATTATATGGCCATAATTTTAACTTTTTAAACATAGGCCACTGGGTTTGTTTCCCCATTTTTCTTACTTTCATGTTTGAAGACCAGGGAGGTGGAGCAGTGGAAGTGCTAGTTCCTCATTTTTAGGCAGCTCGTCACCTAGCTAATTTTAAAACTTCTTGGCAGGTTAAAACAGATTTTTGTCTGTCTTTTCATTCTTGTAACAAGGAGTAATGAAAGGATTCTTGTCATCAGTAGAGAAACATCTCAAATTGCTTGAGGGGGACTTTTGGGGGTCTTAGGGAAGAAATTCCTAACCCCAAGAGTAAGCTGTCAAGGCTGGACCATCCTTGGGAGCAATCCTACGCTCTTTGGACTTGAGAAGATTTATTTTAGTTTTAGGAATAAATAAGGAAAAGACATAAGGAAAAGAAAAGGTTATTTTCACTTATAATTGCTTAGGAGTAAATCAGTTAGAGCTAAATTTTCAGGAAGTTTTAGAGGAAAGTAGGTATAAATTTTGCTGAATGTTCTCTTACTAAGCACCTTTAGGCCCTAATTGACCAGTTCTGGGACCCTAGAGGTTAAGCCCAGAAATTAAGAACTGGAAGTATTGGAGAAATTGCCAGAATAAATCCCTGAATAGCTGTAGGAAAGAATGCCATACAGGAGGAACTCAGACAGGTTGGAAACTATCTCCCCTTGCTTTATTTTGAGACCTGGAAAAAGGGTAAACTCCCTGTCTAGGAGGGATATCTGAGAGAGGTCGTCTCTAAAGTGCCTTCAACTGGGGAACTTCTCAAACAGAATAAGTTAAAAGGCAACTACCTCAGGAACCTAATCCAGTTCTCTAAAGGGAAGTTCCTCCAAAGAATGCCACTCTTGGTTGGGGAGGCCTACAGGAGAGATGAGTTTGGGTAGAAGAGGAGATGTGCACCCTACAGGATGCCCATTATGGCCTGGGAAAAGGGTAGGCTCCCTGTCCAGGGAGTGGGAATGACCAAAGAAAGAACCATTAAGCTGGGTAAAGTTTGGTTTGAGAATACGAAGGGTTTAGGGGATTGTTTTGGCCAAAGCATAGAACCTTTGATTACTTAGAAAGTTATGGAATTTTATGGAATAACCTACCAAATTGACTTAGAAGAAATGAGCTATCAGTGTTGTTAAGTGCTTCATCAGCCTATTTTTCTTCTAGTGATTATATTTTGGCAAAAAGTCTAAAGAAATGGAACTTGAACCCGCTCTTCTGTCTCTTAGGGACTTACTCTAAAAACAATGTGCACTTTAAATGGATGAACCCAACTGGCAAAGGCAAATTAGATTGGAGCAATTTGTATTGTTATTAAATTACAAGTTTTATCGACAGGATTCTAAAAGCATTAATATAATTAGGAAAGAAAAGAATTATCTTAGACTGACAGCAGGTCCCCAGCTACAAGATGGTCATGAGTTCTAGACTTAATAAAGGAGACAGGTAAGATCTTGACTTTAAAATCTCCTAGAGAAAAGCTTAGACGTTCAGGCCTGATTTACTGTTGTTGTCTTATGTGTTCTGGGTGTGTCTGTTTGAAACTAGGTGTAGGAATAGTGTGTTCTTTATTTCAAATAGAAAGGAACCTTATACATCAGGAAAATCTTTAAGGGAATGGGAAATAGGTATCTGTTTTATCTGCGCTATTCAGGCCAACCCACAGCTAACAGGTGTTTTACTTATGCCTTTTCTTTTGGTGTGTTCAACCAAAGGAAGAGACCGTATAAAACAAATAAATATATGGACTTTTTTAAAGGCTTGAAAGCAGACAAATCTCTTTTTTTCTCTGTTTCCAACACTGGCAATGTTGGAGACTGATGAGATGAAAGACAGATACAAAAATTAATTGAACACTAATAAACCAAAAAAAAAAAAGAAAGAAAGAAATGACTAGAAACCAAATTTGTGAAAAAACTAATCTTATTTCTTTCGTTTCAAAACAATAATTTGGATGTTTTTATAAAGTATTTTGATGAGCAAATTCTAGAGTTTAGTGAAATCAACAACAAATGAAATTCACAGATCAGTTATTCCTTAAAGGGGGCATTTAAAATGGCTAGAGACTGATTTAAAGCTGAAGTTTGCGTTTTAAGAACTGTCTTAATAGCAAGAGATATGTTCAGGAGAGAGTCAGTGAAATGGGAAACTCAGGAAAGTGTTAAAACAAAAAAACTTAGGTAATAGTATAGGATAATTGGATTAAAAATCCTGTGAGTTTAAATAATTAAATAGTTGATGTTTAAATAATTAAAGAATTTACAAAGGAAACACATTTGCTAAGTATGAAGATGTTTGGGCTAGCCAATCTCTAATTCTGAAATTTTGGGGAATCAATTTGTGAAATGGGTTTTAATTTTAGCGTAGATTAAAGGCATACTTTAAAAAACTGTATCCAAAGTTGGAATAAATTTATTATAGAAAGGAATTTTTATTATTAGAAGGAAGAATAAGGAAATTGAGGACCATCTTCAGAAAAGGATAAAAATGGACAGAATTGGAATTCTTTCTGTCGCTTATAGCTTCTAAACAATAACCTGACAGCACCAAGCATGTCTTGGTTCATGCTTTGGAGGGACAGGGCACTCTTATTCCAGTTGAAGAGATTGGGGGCTAATGGTGGAGCCCTGTAACCCTTCAACAGGAGAAAAAAGGTCCTTAGCAGCTTTTATGGTATTAAGGTTGATTACAGCCACACCAAGGCCTTTTTGAGCAGCCCTCATTGGTAGCAGCTTTGAAAGTAAAGGTGGTGGGTCCGAAAGTCATGAAAAGCCATAAATGATCATAACCACAAATGATCAAGGGGGCTCAAAGTGGAAAAAATCAAATTAAAATCAGCATATAGCTCATAAAAGTATAAAATACTGAAATTTTGAGAGAGAAAAGCTTGCAAATTATTTCAGGACAAATAAACATTTTATAGGATGAAATGGGGAAGCACAATACAAAGGAAGTTCTTATCAGATGGAAGTCTGCAAAGTCTTAAAACAGTGATTTGGAATCTCTACTAAATGATACTTTAAAATAGGTTGGGCAAATAAATAAATGGACTTAATTTTGAGTAATTTGGAAGAAAATAGGGGAAAAGGTGTACCCTGAGCCCTTCAGAAAAGTACAGTCACCATCAGATAGTTTTAAGTAGTGCAATTCTTATTAATTCTATATGTTTTAATAAAATAGAAATTTTATATAAAAATTGTCATACTTCAAATAAAAGGATATTTCTAATTCCTAATATATATTGTAATATATTGTAAAATTATAATTCTTATATATTGTAAAATACATATTAAAGCAGAGGCATATGGATAATATTGGGCCCTGAAATCTGAAATCTCAGCAGTTAATTTGCCTCTGTGGAAATTGAGATTTTTTAAAAAATTACTTAACTCTATTTCATTAAGGTGAATTCAAAGTTAAATTAGTAAGGACTGTTCATTTATAACTATTAGGAAATTAGGTCCTCATGGGAGGCACACATAAAATTCTTCACAGGGAAACGACAGTTCTAGAAAATATCAAAACTTCATAAAAAGAAAGAGGCAATTATAAATCTGGATCATTCCCAGTAACAAGCACCAAATGGAAGTTGTCTTTGAGAAAACTCTTCAGTGTTTTAATTCATTAAGAGTGAATAATAAGGAAGAGAGTAACAGTATAACAATGTTGTGAGAACAGCAGAGAAACTTGCAGGGTGCCAATATCTGTGACATTTCTGTGCCATAGCTGGACTTTGGCGGATCCCTTTAGGCATTGCCAAAATAGCTAGAAGAACGCCTTCCCCGCATGAAACAGATTAAGTTTGAGAAGGAAACAAACAATTTCTCCTCTAAAGTCATCCTGCTTGCTAAAAATTTGTGACACCCTAAAATGAGGAACTTGCTGCGCTGAGTGGTTTGTGAGTTTGTCTATCACTTACAAAAACTATGTGATTCTAACTAATCCTAATTGCCTAAAAGTCCTTAAAGAAATTGCTGATCAAAGGGACTAATGAAAAGAAATGCTTGGGAAGGTGGCCTAGCGCTACCAGACCTCAAACTGTACTATAAAGCAGCAATTATCAAAACCACTTGGTATTGGCTAAGAAACAGAGAGGTAGACAAGTGGAATAGACTTGGCACTCAAGATGCAGTAGGCAAGGAATATAGCAACCTTCTGTTTGATAAACCCAAGGACCCCAGCTTCTGGGATAAGAACTCATTGTTTGACAAAAATTGCTGGGAAAACTGGATAACAGTGTGGCGGAAATTAGGCATAGACCCATACCTGACACCGTACAGAAGAATAAAGTCCAAATGGGTACATGATTTAGGTATAAAGATTGATACCATGAATAAACTGGAGAAGCAAGGAATAGTGTATTTATCAGATCTATGGAGAAGGGAAGAATTCTTTACTAAAGGAGAGATAGAAAGCATTATGAAATGCAAAATGGATAACTTTGATTACATTAAACTGAGAAGTTTTTGCACAACCAAACCCAATGCAACCAAAATCCGGAGGGATATAGTAAATTGGGAAAGAATTTTTACAGCTAAGCTCGGGGATAAAGGCCTCATTTCTAGAATATATAGAGAACTGACTCAAATGTATAATCATACAAGTCATTCCCCAACTGATAAATGGTCAAAGGATATGAACAGGCAATTTTCAGAGGAAGAAATTAAAGCTATCTATAATCATATGAAAAAATGCTCTAAATCACTATTGATTAGAGAGATGCAAATCAAAACAACTCTGAGGTACCACATCACACCTATAAGATTGGCAAACATGACAGAACAAGAAAATAATAAATGCTGGAGAGTTGGAACACTAATTCATTGTTGGTGGAGCTGCGAGCGCATCCAACCATTCTGGAGAGCAATTTGGAACTATGCCCAAAGGGCTACAAAAATGTGCATACCCTTTGACCCAGCAATATCGCTACTAGGACTATATCCCCAAGAGATCATAAAAATGGGAAAGGGTCCCACATGTACAAAAATATTTATAGCAGCACTCTATGTAGTTGCCAAAAACTGGAAGTCAAGGGGATGTCCATCAATTGGGGAATGGCTGAATAAATTATGGTATATGAATGTAATGGAGTACTATTGTGCCATAAGAAATGATGAACAAGAAGACTTCAGAGAGGCCTGGAAGGACTTATATGACCTGATGCTGAGTGAAAGGAGCAGAACCAGGAGAACTTTGTGCACAGCAACGACCACAGTGTGTGAGAGTTTTTTCTGGTAGACTTGGAATTTTGTAATAATGCAAGAACTTCTTATAAAAAAAAAAAAATCCCAATGGTGGTTCTCAAGGCAAAATGCCTTCCACACTCAGAAAAAGAAATATGGAAGTCATTCACAAAATGTAGCAGATCATGTTTGTGTATGTGTATGTGTTTGTGTATCATGTTTTGATTTGTTATATGATTTCTTTCATTTATTCTAGTCTGACTACATAGCATGACAATAGTGAAAATATACTCAATAGGAAAGTATATGTAGAATCTATACAGAATTGTATGCAGTCGTGGGGAGGGAGGGGGGAAGTGGGGGGTAGGTGGAGGGGATAAAATCTCAATTGTATGGCAGTGATTGTTAAACATTAAAAAATAAATTAAAAAAAAAAGAAATTGCTGTTAACTATAACCACTAAAGAATCAAAAAGGGATTTACTAGAGAAATTAAGCAAGAAAAGAAAGAACAGTGTTGCATAAGGAGATGAGAAAAGTTAAGGATGAGTAGAAGGTTGGAGTTTGTTTGCCCTGATAGCATAAATTCACGGTTTGAAAATCAAAGAGTTTTGGGGTTTTGAACGGGAGATTTCAGAGGGGGTCTTAGTCCCACTGAAATAGAAAAGATGGAGGAATTGTGGTTTTTTTTAAAGCAATGCCCTTTTGGTAACTGCTGCATCTCTTCCTCATTCAATATGTCTACAACATATGTTTTCATAACTAACATTTCATAATAATTTCATAATTAATTGATTGATAAAGGATTATCTCTTTGCTCTGCTGTTTCACCAAATAATTGTCACAGGTTTCAGGCCATTTTTTTTTTTTTGCAAACATGAAGCTTTTAAAAAATTGTGCCAGTATTATCGTATCCATGACTCCCTCATGGCAGCGTCGCTGACCCATGTGTGCCTTGTCCCTATGACTCTTCATTGGGTTGAGTGACAAGACAAGTGCTGTAGAGCTTTAAACAAATTACACAAGTTGGTTTGTGGAAATATGCTGACAACACGCATGGGCTGAGAATTCTAGGCTCAAGAGTCGAAATGTGCAAGAGATAAATGCATATCCATATTCCACTGGTGAATACACTGCTGCATTACCTTTTAAGTGGCATGAGAAACAGAATTATGCCATGTGACATTTACCTGATAAAAGGTTATAAACTAATTTGGGGGGCTGAAAGAAGAGGGTGCAAGGATTATGGCAGGGCAACAATTATCCAATGAAGTAAGGTGGTCATGCTAAAGGATTAGTCATTTAGAAAATTTAAAGGAACCGATTTGGCTCTTTGGGTAACTCAAAGAAACAAAGAAGCCATAAGGGAAGGTGGAAGTCACACTAGGGATTTTTTAAAAATAGAAACCATCTAAAAATAATGGAACCTCGTCCAAAATGAAGTTGTTACTGCCATTCGTCATTATAAATTAAAATTGAATAGGTTGAAAATATTGGTTGTAAATTAGAGAATCTAACCAGTTCTTAGGTGTACAAAGGGAATAATTATTTACACCTATCTCCCAGGGTTGTTGGGAGAAAAACATAGTTATGAAGTACCAGCACAGTGTATAGGTTGTGTAAAAGATGAGCATTGTGGCGTTCAGATCTTCAGGGAATACAATCAAATAAACCCCTATCCCAACTCTAGGTACTGTTCCTAACCTGAAAAGACCTTAGCCTAAAAGGGTCAGGGTCTCCCATTGCATCCTGGGCCATCTCCAGTCATCCTGATGAATATCCAGTCACTGGACCCAGATGGCTCAGGAGGAGAAAGTGAGAGTGGTGACCTCTCTCCCTCAAATCCAAGTCAACTGCAAGTCATGTCATCATTCCCTGATGTCACGGTCCTCTTTGAAAAGGAAGGACAAACACAACAACTTTTCCTAATTGGCTTGGAATGTTAACAAAATTGGGACATTATAAATTAAACATTTTTAAGTACTAAAAAAAAAAAACAAACCAGGTTTGAACAACTTTCAAGACCTAGAAGAAGCCTGGTGTGGGGGATGCTACATATATTACCAGGATTAGCGTGAAACTGCAACAGGTAATATCATAAATGGCTTTCTATGAATTAATAAGTTTGGAAGGAGTTAAACTAAATTATCATCACCTGGTTGGTGATATTTTAAATACAGGAAGGCTAAAAAAGGTTGTTAAAGCAAGTTTCTTCCTCTTCTCGATATGAATATTTTACATTAAAATACATGTTATATGATTATTAGAGAATATATTTTTTAACAAGCCTAGAAAATAATAATAGTAGTAGAAGTAAATGACTTACTGTTGGGAGAAAAGTGTGGCAAAATCCTCCTAGGAGAGCTTTGTCTGTGAGGTTCCTTAGGATTCACCCCACTGACAAGGTGTGGTGAAACCCGGCAGTACTGCCTTTTTAGGAACTAAGGCCACCCACCCAAAGTGGAAAAGGGAAGCTTTTTGAGTAATAAGTGGGCGTCATTTGGGACCACATGGAAAGTCAGGTAATTGTATCTTTTAATGCTATTATTTTGAACCAATTATTTGCTGAGTATGAACTTGTGGTAAAGAAGTCTTGAGTCTGAGTAACTGGGATAAGTAAGCATCCACTCTGCCCCATTTATACTTTCTTAGTTCCTAAGATGGGGGGGGGGGGTGTCATTGTGGCACATAAGGGACAATAGATTTAATTAAATAAGAGTGGTTTACTATAGACACCACCCCAGTGGCAATGTGCATGATAGCCACTTGTCCAACTTGTGTAACTTTTAATCAGCTGGCCTTTCAAGTCACATCTTCTGGTGGTGCAGTGGATAGAACACCAGTGCAGGAGTCAGGAGGACCTGAGTTCAAATCTCACCTTAGACACTTGACACTCACTAGCTGTGTGACCTTGGGCAAGTCACTTAACCCCAATTGCCTTATCCTGGGTCAGTCTCCAATCATCCTGATGAATATCTGGTCTCTGGATTCAGATGGCTCTGGAGGAGAAGTGAGGCTGGTGACCTGCACAGCCCTCCCTCACTCAAAACAAAGTCCAGTGCAAGTCATGTCATCATTTCTCTGATGGCATGGTCTTCTTCGGCAACAAAGGACGAACATACATACATACCGGGGATCATCTGTTAGCTTGCACCCCCTTCAAGCACAGTCACAAAAAGATTATTATTGTGTACAAGTCAGTCCTTGACCAAGGTTGAACTGTTCCTTCGTTCTAAAGCCACAGTTCCTTCTGATATCATAGCTTTCACCAAGGAAAATTGTGTACAAATATGACCCACTTGTCTACATGGACTTTCATGGGAGTCTCATCTCATTGTACTCTAGAAATGTTCTGATCTCCCTTTGGTTTTATCTGCAGACCAAGGAGGGGAATGATAAGGGGAGATAGATGAAATTTGTGAATAGTTTAAAAGATTCTAGATGAAATTTTGAAGCTAATATATGATAAAAATAGCAATTATCTAGCCCTGAACTGTAATTAGTGAAATGTTGCTGTTTAAGGAAGAGTCTCTGGGGACTTCAATTTGCTTCTGTTCTAAGTCTCAAATCCAGGCATACATATCTTGACTCTGCATGAGGCTGCTGGTTCCTCATTCAAGGGAAATACCACATGTCCCTGCAGTCTGAGGACTGCCAAAACTAGATGTCTGTCGCTGAGAAAGTAAAGAGAACGACCTCAGAAAGGTGAAGGTAGGACTCTCTTGACTTCTCTTCCTCTTTATAGGAAATTTTCCTACCTGGTTAATTTCAAAGACTGGACAACTGTATGAGATGAGATTCATCATCATCCTCCTCTCCACAAATGGTTCCTAATCCACCTGTTCCTGAGTCTGTCGTGACTGGAGCTTTGAGTTCCCCTTTTCAGACAATCTCCTACTTTGACTTTTCCTTCACCACTGACATCAACGACTGATAGTACCAATAAGCCCTTCATTCATGGAACTCAACCTATTCTTTATTTTCCTCCACTCCTCACACTACAAATGTCTAGATCTATTTGTGTTTCCTGCACGGATATTGCCTCTCTCATCACCATCATGGGATGGCTGTTTGTCAAAATTGCTTGGACAGTTTTCATAAGGATTTCTAGAACCTGTGTGTGGGGCAGACAATGCTTACGTTGCTGTGCTTGAACAAATGCCCTTTGGTCCCCCAATTTTCATATCTTATAGGACATGCTTTGCTAGGAGGTACCTGTCTGTCCCTCATGTCCTTGGTTAGTGAGAACATCACCTCAGATATTTATTGTTACATTCTGTGTATTATGAGTTAATTGTTTAATCAAATGGAACTTAATTGGTATAAGTCTTACCCATTACCCTCTTCACTAATGTTGTCTTTGCACCTCAGGGAGGGGTCTGCCCCATACTGGTTTTGCATTGCCCATGGAGAACTGCCCTCCATGCATTTAGATTGTAGCAATCCAAAGAAAGACTGAGGTCTTTCTGTGGATTGAAGGGGGAATGAGGAAATGGACTCATTAAAGACGCCCTACTCTGTTCTAATCAGTATCAATCAATCTGATGTGATGATAAGTTCTGTCCCTAGAGCTGTGAGTTGCAGATGGTGAGATCATTTGCATCACCATAGGAAGCTGGATGAAGGCCCTCCACCCTTGTTTTTCCTTGTCATGGTGACCAAGCCCAATGTGGTGGAGGTGACTCAACTACATGAAAAGTCCCCCAAAATCATTTTTGTACCTCCAAACCATTCTTTCTTGTCTAACATGAGCAGGTGCCCATCTTGTGACCATCTTAAGACCACTTAGTCATTGGAGGTATCCCTTGCTTTGCTCAGCTTGCTGCTGGGTTGTTTTGCTCATTTTGCCAAGGCGTCATATGCCAACCAATGAAACTGTTCTGTTCTTGGAGCCCTGGAAGGAGGGGGCATCTCAGATCATGAGGAAGATCTGAGCTCCACTTCATTCGAAGGGACCATGGATTCTTTAACAAAGTGCCATTGGCTCAGAGTTCTACCTCAGTTTCTTTTGTTGTAGGCTGGATAATTTTTATCCCCACACTTTTGTGTATATCCCACTCCTCCACCCTAGGAGATGCCTTGGGTTTGAGCAACACGTTTGGATTGATAGATTTTGAAACAAAATGAAACTTACACATGGTTCCCAAGGGATCAAAAGAGTTTAAAGAGATTTTTTTTAAACAAAATCTAGGTAACTTTGAGGTGGAAGGGTTCCTTTCCTGTAGGGCAACTCTGCTAAAGCCTGGTCTATGCCCTACAAAACAGTAATGAGAGCTGCCATTTACACAGGAGTTTACACCTTGCAGAGTGTTCTACAAGCACCATCTTCTCTGAATCCACACAGCAACTGTCTGTAAGTATTATTCTGATTTTCCTGAGGAGGGACCTGAGGCTTACAGGGCTTAAAGGATTTGTTCAGTCATTCAACTAGAAGGTCTCCAAGGCAGGACTTGAACCCAGGTGTCCCTGACTCCAATTCCAGCCCAGCATGCCTCCTGGAGGAAGCTGGGTCGTGTCGGCAGCAGCTGTGGGCACTCCCAGACCTTCGGGGGAGGCCAGCACCACTGGAATAGAGGTGAAGTAAGGCAGTCTTGCTACAGGATTAGTCATTTAGAAATTTTGGAGAAACTGATACGGATCTTTGGGTAACTCCAAGAAGGATTACTGGGAGTTGGGGGTCACGCCATGGATTTTTTTAATAGAAGCCATTTAAAAATAATGGAACCTTGTCTAAAACTAAAAGTTACTGCTGTTAGTCAACATAAATCAGAATCGATTAGGCGCCCTGACTGTCCTCTCAGAAAGAATCTGGTCTCCAGCTCTGGTCTTGAAAAGAAAAACCCGCAACTTATCTGCAAAAGCAAAAACAGCTGACAGCCTCAAGTTTCTTCAGGGCTTCTCTCCCTCGCTCCCTTCCCCCCCCCCCCTCCTGCCCTCCCTCCTTCTCTCCCCTTCCCCTTCTCCTTCCCCCTCTCTCCCGCCCTCCCTCCTTCTCTCCCTCTTCTCTCCTCTCTCCTTCCCCTCCCCCTCCCCTTCCTCTCTCTCTTTGTCTCTGTCTCTCTCTCTCCCCTCTTCTCTCTTCTCTTTTCTCTTTCCCCATTCTCTGTCTCACCCATTCTCCCAATGTTTTACTCTCCCTCCCATCATTCTAGTTCCTCCCTCTTCCTCCCTATCCTTTCTTCTCTCTGCCCTTCATTTCCTTCCTTCCTCCTCTTCTTTACTCTCTGTCACTCCCATCTCCCTGGCCCTCTTCCCTCCCCTCCCTCCTCCTCTTGCTGCCTCCATCTCTGCCTCGCCTGTGTTTAGCTTGATGGCGACGCCCCGTCCTTCCAGCACTTAGCAAGCTGCCAACATTTAATACCTCTTAAAATATGAATAAGCAACAGCTTTTGCCAGCTTTATGTGTTGCTTCTAAGTCTAGGTTGGAGGAGGAGGGAGATTTCTCTGTTGGACTCCCAGCTTTCCTACTTCATCTGTTTCAAGGGAGTCACATTCCCTCTTTCCAGCAAAGAATGTCCTGGACCGAACTGTCCAGAACCGTCAGACACTTGCAGAATCTTGTGACCCACAGCAAAGAGAGTCTTTCTTCAGGTGCTCCAGCAAGTTCTTAGCAATCCTCTCGTGAAATCAGGCAGGCACAGACCCCAGGCCCAAGGCAGCAGCCCATTTGGGCAATTCTGCCTATTGGTCTCATGTCCACTTGCTGAGTCATGGTCATCTTTAGTTGGCAGGCATCTTCCTCATCTTTAGGCTCCCTAATCAGAGGTCCCCCCACATTTTCCTGTCTCTGACACACTATAGACTCTTACACACGCAGAACCTTTCCTTTTTCTTCCCTTTCCCAGTGACCAAGGATCATCAGATTGGAATAGACCATATATTTAGGACTGGAAGGGACTTTCAGGGCCTCATTTTACAGATGAGAAACTGAGGCCCACAAAGGTTAATTGATTTACCCAAGGTCACACAGGTACCTAATAAGTGGCAGAACTGAGATCCAGACCAAGATCCTCAGACTCAGGCATTTCCGTTAAACCATCCTGCCTGGAACTCCAAGGGACAGCAAGAAACACAGGACCCAAATCATTTTACAAAGGAACTAAGAACCAGAGAAGTTAACTGACTTTCTCACAGCCACACAGCCAGGAGGGAGCAGGGTCAGAACTTGAATCCAGGTTTTCTGGCTCTAAGCTCAGTGTCCATTATAACTGGTCCATTTATCCATTGAAAATGCTACCTGAGCACCTATTCCCATCTCGACAGTCATGCAAAAAACACTTTCCTTACATACACATACACACACACACACACACGCACACAGAGGCACATGCACACGCATACATGTACATGCACACATATACCCAGAGGTAACGTAGCATTATTGTGCCCATTTTACAAATGAGGAAACTGAGGCTCTGAGCCATGAAGCCAAAGATGACAGAGCCAAGCCTTCTGATTCCAAGACCAGCACTCTTCCCACTACAACAGGCCAGTTCAGTGCCCCACTGGAGACTATTAAAGATACAAGGAAGTACAACACCATCCATCCCCTTAAGGACAACCTAGTTGAGGAAACAAGACACACACAGGGATCCACTGAGTCTCAGTGGAGGGCTGGCTATGATTCAGTGGCAAATGATTAGCAGAGAAAATGCACACTCTAAGAATGCCAAGGAAGGAAGCCATGGGAACTGGCCACAGAGAAACATTGCAAAGACAAGGTGGGCCTAGAGCTGGGCCCTGAAGGATGGAAAGAATTGGAGTTGGAGCAAGCAGGAAGAACATTCAAGGCAAGGGATAGCACATGAGCAAATTTAATGGAGGGGGATACAGTTGGGGGGCAATGACTTGAAGAAAGGGAAGGAGACTGGCCTGCTCAAAATTAAATGCTCACATTGAAAGCTAGATTAACTGCGACCTCAAATGCCAGGCTGAGGAGAGTGGACTGGATTTACCATCACCAGTCACATTAGCCACAGTCTTCCTCTCCACCTCCCCCCAGCTCTGTCCCTTCTCCCCTGTACTGTAATCACCACCACCTCCTTCGGTCACCACCTCAGTGACAGATGGAAGTGCCCAGCGTATTAGTCAGGGAAGCCACCCTCATCCCCAAAGATCTTCAGCTTCTGCTTTAGCCTTCTCTGACGATTGTCCTCCATGCATGACGCACTCTACAAACCAGACAACCGTCCATGTGCTCTCTACTCTCCCAACTCTGTGGTTTTGCTCATACTGTTTCCTGTCGTGTGAGCCTCCTGAATGCCTGTTTTTTTAAAGTCCTACAAGAATGAAGTCTTTCATCATGTCTCTTCTCCCTGCCCCATCAGAAACAGCCTGATCTCCAAGGGCACTTTCTGGTGCGTCTATTTAATGTACTTCTCGTGCCTTTTTTGAAAGATTAGATATCTGATTTAGGGGGACAGGAAACCCCTGGTGAGGAATCTTCCTCTACCCATACAAACAACCTCTGCTCTGAAACTTACAGTTTTGGAGACGTGCCTGAAGCACAAAGAGTTTGTGACTTGCCTACGATCAGACATCCAGTATGTCAGAGCTGGATTTGAACCCATGCCTTCTTTTTTTAAATTTTATTTTTAATTTATGGAATAAAACAAGCATTTCCATGACATAATATAATTTTTAAAAAAGATGATTACACATGAAACTGCAAATCTGTTATGTACAACTCACTATTCCTTTTAAATATATAATAATGTTGGAGGGGATGTGGAAAAATTGGGACACTAATTCATTGTTGGTGGAATGGTGAACTAAACTCAGCTCTTCTTGACTATGCCACAGTGTCTTGATACGCTGTCTTTCACTTGGTTTTCAGTTCGTGACCCCATTTGGGGGTTTTCTGGGCAAAGATACTGGAGTGGTTGGCCATTTCCTTCTTCAGCTCATTTGACAGATGAGGAAACTGAGGCAAATAGGGTGAAGTGACTTGCCCAGGTTCACACAGCTATTAAGTGTCTAAGGCCAAATTTGAACTCAGGGAGATGAGTCTTCCTGCCTCCAGGCCCAGCACTCAATGCATTATGGCTCCATCAAGCTGCTCATTTATTTTATATACGCATGTAAATTATCTATAGTTGTGTGTTATCTCCCTACTAAACTTGAGGGCAGGGGCAATATCTTACATAAATTTTGTGTTTCTTCCCCCATTCCAGGACTTAGCAGTATCCTCTGCACCAAAGCCATCACTATAAATTTGGAGACCTGAGGAATACTACACAAAAGACTTCAAATCAACTTTGTAACTCATAATATGGAAATACAAGTAATTACAACCAAAAAAATAGTTACTATGATAATTGTTCTTGGCTGTTGAAGAAGTGCATGTGTTAAATGTTTGTACCTTCAAAATTTTAGCGCCCTGGGGCACAGTCCCATTGCTCTACCCTCATTCTGGAGTTAATAGCTCTTCTTTGCACTTTATGAAATGTTTGTTGAAAAACATTTCAAAAGTCTGAAGAAGCTCAGACACCTCAGTTACCTGGGGCAGAGGTGTCTGACTTGGGGTTGGAGGGTGACCCAAATTTCATTCTGGGGTGATGAAGGCAAATTCCATCACTTCACCCTGTTTGCCTCAGTTTCTTCATCTGTAAAATGAGCTGGAAAAAAAAATGACAAACCCCTCCGGTTTCTGGTCAAGAAAGTCCCAGATTGGGTCATGAAGAGCTGGACACAACTGAACCACAACAACTCAGTCAGTAAATGGCAGAACCACCATTTGGACCTAGACGTTCCAAACTCTTAGAACTCTAAGCGGTAGGATTTGAACCCAGGGCCTTTGACTCCAAGGCCAGTGCTCATTGTGTTCTAGTCTGGCATTCTCTCTACTCCCCACCCCCTCCCAGTACAGAAAAACAAAACACACACATACACTCACACAAGCAAAAAGCCCCAACCTTCCATGTATGTCCTCAGAATTCTTGGCCCAGGAAGGGAATTTTCCATAGGGACTCGGCCTCATTCCTTCAACAAAGGGAGTGATACTGATTTCTCCTCAAGAAAAGCATAAAAATCACCCCCTCGAGGAGGCCTGTTTCCAAGCTGTGGGTGTTCTCTATGAAAACACACCAACAAGACTGGGATCTGAAGTGGGGGAGGCTTGAGGGGGAGGGGAGAGGAGAGGGGAGGAAGGGAAGGGGACAGGAGGAAGGGGAGGAGAGGGGAGGGGAGGGGAAGGGAGGGGGTTTGTTCATCCCTCGACGGAAAGGGAGCGGCATAGAAGACTTCAGGAGTGAGCACAGGGTCAGAGGTTTCTCAGAGGTATCTAGTCCAATCTTCCCATTTTACTGGTAAAGAAACTGCAGCCCAGAGGATAATAATATTATAATTATAACTAGCATTTATATATGCCATGGGGACCGCTGGGTGGCACCAGAGTGCACAGAGCACTGGACCTGGAGTCAGGAAGATGACTCATCCTGAGTTCAAATCTGGTCTCAGACACTTACTGACTGTGTGACCCTGGGCAAGTCACTCAATCCTCTTTGCCTCGGTTTCCTCACCTGCCAAATGAGCTGGAGAAGGAAGTGGCAAACCACTTCAGTATCTCTGCCAAGAAAATCCCAAGTTATGAAGAGCAGAACACAACTGAAAGGGCTGAACAAGTACATGCCATGCATTGTGTTAAACACATTACAAATATTATCCCATTTAATCATCACAACAACCGTGGAAGGTAGGTGTTATTATCCCCATTTTATCGCTGAGGAAACCAAGGCCCAGAATGGTCAGGTGACTTGCCCAGGGTCATACAGTTATAGGCCAGGTCAGGTCTTTTGAGTCCAAGGTCTAGTCCCGTCTCATCATTCCTTACAACCTTCCAGACAATGGAAAAGGTCAGAATTTGTTGTCATGAGACGCGGTCTGTCTAGATGAGGGGCCCATTGCCCTTCCCCTTAGAGAAGTATCGTGGCAGGGTGGATATACTGCAGGATCTGAGTTTACGTCTTGCCTTCTGACAAGACCATCTAACAAGCCATTTACCCTTGTCAGCCTCAGGTTCTCTGGCTGTAAAATGAGTGTGACAACACCCACAGCACCTTCCACATAGTGCTCTTCTGAGGTTCCCATGAGATGCGAATATTAAGGTGCCATATAAATGCCAGTAATTATGAGTCTCCAGACCCACCCAGGAACAGGGTAGATCTTACAAGGATATAGCACATTCTGTGGTGTATTTTGGGGGCCTCAGGGCAGAATCAGCCCCCTGCCCTCAAATACCAAAGATGCTGGGAAGGATGGCAGACTACGCAGTGTCTACGGTAGGCTAAGAAAGGGCTTCATTTCTGTGACTTCTGAACCTCTCCTTTCCGGATTATGACTTTTATCCTTTGGGTCACCTGTGTGACCTCCAGCATTTTCTTAGGCCTCAGTTTCCTCCTCTGTAAAATGAAGGTGTTGGTTTAGAAGGCCTCTGAGGTGCCTTCCAGCCCTGGATCCTTAATGACAAAGTCAAGGTAGTGAGCAGCACAGCCAGTATTGGAACCCAGATCTTTGGACCCCATTTCCATGAAAGGAAGCTTATCATCCACATTTGAGCAGGGATTTGTTGCCTCAGAGCATCTCAGAGCAAGGACAGGACAGAGGAGAGGGTCCTGGTGCTGATAGCAGGCTGTGTTGGGAGAGGAGAAGGTGACTGGGAGGGAAAGAAGAATTTCTGGTCCAGCAGGTGGAAGGCTATCGAAGACATCCCTTCATAGAGAGTCTCCTGAAGACAGATCAATGTTTATTGATCAACAACAGTGACTAAAGATGACACTGATGGAGATGAGGATGAGGATCCTAAGAGGTGATGAACTTTTTCCTCATTTTATCACTGTATCAGAGGCCCCATGGCCCCAGCAGGACTGTCTCCTCTTCTTCCCATTCTAGCCACCACCTTTGCCTCCTCATCCCTGGTGTTTACAGGGCTTTCTTGAAGACCCTTCAAGTCTTATTGTAGTTTTCAAACCCTGTCTCTAGTCACTGGGGATAACGAGAGACAAAGATAAGTAGAATGGGGTCCAAGTATGCCAGGTTTCTTCCTTGACCCCCAAAAGACACACTAGGAAATGCGAATTGAGTGTGGCATCACAAAACATCAGTACTGAGCACGGAGAGGTGGATGCACCCACGAGTGAGAATCTGGGACCTTTGGTGGAAAGGAGGAGTGGAAAGTCACCTGCTGGAGCTCTGTGGGACTGGGCTGTGGGAACTTGGTCACAAGAACAATGAAGTGTTAGGGAGTTCAGAGACATTCCAAAGGCGGGCCTGCCTGAAGGGTGAGAAAGATGCCAAATGCCCCAGAAGCATGTTGGCTCTGGCTGACTCTTTTTAAAATAGAGGTAAGAAACAGCAGACAGTGGGAGCCTAAGAAAGGTCTATGGGAATGAGCAAACTCGGACACTTCCCTGCCCTGGCAATATGCTATGAGTCGCATAGATTATGCTCCAAGTTCTGTCTTTATAGGATGTGGGGAGGTGCAGGGATAGAGTCTCAATCAAACATAGCACTAGAGTTTTCTTTATTATCTTTGCTACCACCGAGGAGCAGCAGCCTTCTCAAGGCCACTCACAGAACCAAGCACTGAACCCTAGATTTAGAGCTAGACAGACCTAAGAGAACACATCAGTTGACTCCTAGATCCATATTCTGTTCTTTGGCTATCAATACATATGTCAGAGAAAGACAAAGCGGAAAACTGGAATGAGGGTGCATGTCATGAATCACAGAATTTCCAGAGTGGGAAGGACTTCAGTAGGCATATAGTTCAAACTATACCTGAAAAAAGAATTCCCACTATCACATACATGCGTGCACATATGTGCACACACACACACACACACACACACGCAAACTGAGGATGAAACTGGTCATTAGCCTTTGGTTTGAAGACTTCCAGTGGCTACCCACTTTACTATGACCATGCTCAACTTGTTAGGATGTATTTCCTGACATCAGGTCAGTAGAGTGGTGGATAGTGAGTCAAAGAAACTGGGTTTGACTCCCACCTCTTAGTACCCATGAGGTGTTAGGCAAGTTAATTAAACTTTCTGGCTCTATTTTCTCAACTGCAAAATGAAGGGGTTGTTTCAGATGGGATCTAAGATCTCTTCCAGCTCTGAAACTATGAGCCCATCGAATTCAATAAGAATTTATACCTAATTATGTTTAGGGTATTGGGGTACAAATACAGTCCCACATATAGGGAAACAGTCGCTGTCCTCAAGGAGCTTCCTTCCTAGTAGGAGGGCACAGCATGTCAACCGATAAAGTTCATGGTACATGCCACATGATACATAGCTCGATCTACCTCTGGTCCACCGAAGTGAGCTCAAGGATCCAGGACATGCCACCAGCACAGAGGATAGAGCATCATCTCCTTATATCTGGAAGTTCTACTTCTCAGTTCAGCCCAAGTTCCCATGAACTCCTTTGGCTTCCACAATACACGATTGGCTCATATTCAGCACATAATAATAGCCTGTTACATTTGTAAAGTTCTTTACAATTTACAAAACACCTGCTTTATTCATGTCCCAGAGTGGGAAGGGCAATTTCCGTCGGGTAATAATTAATCATGGCTTATATTTGCATAGAACTTACAACCTTTCAAAGCACTTTTATATCTAGTATCTATTTAGTCCCCCTAAACCCTGATATTCAAGTATTACTATTCTTATTTTTATAGATGAGGAAGCCAAGTTGGGCAAATAGCCAATGTTTCTTCAGGAGAATCCCAGCCTGGGCATTACACTGTCCACTACAGAGCTGGGACCATGCTTCTGAATGGGCATCACCATTCTGGCGTCCCAGTTAAGTGGTTCCTCCATTGACCTTCTTGTCCAGTGTCTTTGAGGGGCACAGATACAGCTCTGGGTCCTTTTAAAACTATGCCAGTGATGCCCTGGATTAGAAGAATATAAGCTCCCTGAGGGCAGAAATGGTTTCATTTCTGTCTTTGTAGCCCCAGAGCTGAGCATAGGACCTTGTAAATAATAGGCACTTAATGAATATTCCTTGAATTGAACTGAAGCTCTGGCAAATCACTTGCCTCTATTCTGTCAATCCATCTAGCTATGGATATCTATCTGTCTGTCTGTCTATCTATCTATCTATCTATCTATCTATCTATCTATCTATCTACCTATCTATTTATGTCCATCTATCCATCTATCTTTACCTATACATACATCTATCTTTCTACCCATCTATCTATCATCTATCAATCTGTCTATATCTATCTATCTGTCTGTCTACCTATCTATCTGTTTCTATGTCTATCCATCTTTCTATCCATCCATTCATCTATCTGTCTGTCTGTTTATCCATCTATCTATTTTTTCTCTCTGAGTTAGAATGTAAGCTTCACTTTCATCTTTGTATGATGGGCCCGGTATGAAGTCTGGCACATAATATAATGTTATAATGTTACACATGTGGGTCGTTTTCCCATTGTAACCTAATTAGTGTTTGTTGATTGATTGGATAGGGTACAAATCTAGACTCTGTGATGAACAACACATGTCTGTAACTGAAGAATCAGTCTCATTGGAGAGATTCCCCATTAGAGGTCAGCCATCAGGTGATGACATTTTTTGGCCACAGCAACTCATGGACCCGCAGATTATTTTACCATCAATCTGTCCATCTAACTTGTAGTAAGGTTGCAATCTGTGTCCATGAAAGAAGCACGTACATTATAAAATAATGAATCCAGAGCCATAACTAGGATGGGAGCATGGATCTTTGCCCTAGAGACTGAAATTTAAAGGTCGCAAAGATTGAACATGTGCACGACTGAACAAGTATAAACTCCTTTAGAACAACTGGCTCATTCATTTTTGTCTTGGTTGTCTTCAGAGTCTTAGCATACTCTTAGTCTCACTCAAAGAAGGTGCTTACTAAATACATATTGATCGATTGATTGCTTTAGCACTATGGGCAGCTAGATAATAAATAGGATAAAATTGGGAGCTTTGCAGGAGGAAGACCTCAATTCAAATCCCTGCTTCAGATATTGACCCTGGGCAAGTCACTTAACCTAGGCAGCTAGGTGGTGCAGGAGAGACCAGGAATTAGAGTCAAGAAAAAGGGAGTTAAAATTCTACCTCTCACACTTACTAGATGTGTGACCTTATGTAAGTCATTTAACCTCTGTCTTGCCTTAGTTTCCTTACCTGTAAAATGTGGATAATAGATCTACTTCCCAGGGTTAATGTGACCTACTAATTCTAGCATGCTTTGAAGCCTTCAAGTGCCATACAAATGCTAATTTTTCATTCTTATTTCCCAGCCAATTTGAGTAGCAACAATTCAGAACGGATTTGGGAACCATCTCCACTCCAAGGGGCAGACATGCTAGCTTTTGCTGGGATTTCTGCATTGAACTGGCAAATATGGCCAGAATGCTCACTCCCCTGGGATCTCAGTTAGCTCTCCAAGGTGGCCACTATTTCTCTAGGGCCTAAATTGTGGGAAATCCAGCTATCTCCCATGCCAGCCATAGCAACCGAATCAGCTAAACTAATGAAACAGTGGCAGCAGCCACTATAAACAAAACACAAACATGGTTTTTTCCACTCTAAAAATATCCCAGGAGAGCCCAACCCAATCTACCCACTGGAACAACAATATGCTGAAATCAATCCAGTTGGTTCAGGGTCCTGGTAGCCTTGAGACCTACTCTAACAACCAATGGAATTGAAGATAAGCCATCTTCCCGGCTGACCTGTTCCTCAAAGGCTTCCTGAGTTTTCCTAGAGGCAGGGGGCCTGGCTTTCCCTTGTCATAATAGGGGTTCATTGGTTGGAGACAAAGCTAGGTTAGGTCTGTGAGGGATGGTACATGGGGGAGAGTCGTCGCAGCATCATGAATTCATTGAGAGCACTATCCAGATGAGACCTTTAAGATCATTTAGTCCTATTTCTGATTTATAAATGGAAGCAATTGAGATTCAGAAAGGGAGAGTGAACCCAGATTCGTACCCAGTTGACCCGACTGTAAGATGAGTCTTCTTTGTGCTGTGTTACACTGACATGCCTATTTGTCTTTTTGATTTGGTTTTTCTATTTGTCCCACTTCTCATGCCATGGAGGCAATGATTCTGCCCTGCTTCCATAATACAAGGAGCCTGCTGAGCTTTCAAAAGTGACATCCTGTCTATGGAGACACTTCTCATCTTCTCCTTCTGTCAGAGGAATCTGGGGATGAGCCCAGGCCTCTGGGGACCAAACCAATAATAACAGAGAGCATTTCTACAGTGTTTAAAGGTTTGCAAAGCCAACGTAATAGGAAGGGTTGAGACCCTGACCTCTGTCCTCTTGACTCTGCTGCTAAACAGCCACTCGACTGGGAATAAGTCACTGCCTCTTTCTGGGCCTCAGTTCACTCACTGGTCAAATGAGTGAGTCAGAAGGTCTCTAAAGTTCCTCTGACGTTCTGTGAGCTATGTTCTAAGGCCCTTCCAGTTCTAATAGTTTTCTATGTTCTAAAGGTCCTCTCAGATCATAAAGACTGGGAAAACGACCCACATGTATAAGCATATTTATAGTAGCACTCTTTGTGGTGGCCAAGAACTGGAAATCAAGGGGATGCCCACCGAATGGGGAATGGCTCAGTGAGTTGTAGTATATGAATATAATGGAATACTATTGTGCTGTAAGAAATGATGAAGGGGAAGACTTCAGAGAGGCCTGGAAGGACTTATATGAACTGATACTGAGTGGAAGGAGCAGAACCAGGAGAACATTATACACAGTAACAGCCACAGTGTGCAAGGACAGTTTCTGATAGACTAAGCCCTTCTCACCAGTGCAAGGACCTAAGATGTCCCCAAAGGACTCTTGAGGCAAAATTCCATCCACATCTAGAGAAAGAACTGTGGAATCAGAATGCAGAATGAAGTAGACTATTCTCTCTTGTGTTATGCTTTGTCTTGTGTTTTCTCATGGTTTCTCCCATTCATTTTAATTCTTCTAAGCAACATGACTAATGTAAAAATGTGTTTAATAAGAATGTAGGTGTAGAGCCCATATATGATTACATGCTGTCTTGGGGAAAGAGGGAAAAGAGAGGAGGAGAAAATTTAAAACTTATGGAAGTGATTGTTGAAAATTGAAAACAAATAAATTTGAAAAGAAAATTCCTCTTAATTCTAAGCTTCCATATTCCATGAACTAAGTCTCTAACATTCTGGGTTCTAACATTCCATTACTTCATGTTCTAAGCTCCCCTTCGCATCTCCCTTTTAGGGTTTTCTATTCTCCCAGCTCTGACATACATATGATGTTACCTGTTAATTCATATGACCCTTCACCTCAAATGCAGGGCTAGGAACTTTAACCAATCAATAGATATTCCCTAATGGTCAGCAACACACTTCCCACCCTGCTAAATCACAGCCATGATGCCCTGAATTGATTTTGCCCGTCAGTCCCAACGTGCTCTTCCAGACACTTTCTCCTTTTCCTTCATCACCCCCCAGTTAAGTAAGCATACTCATAGCTCATGTTTCTATAGGGTGTTTTGGGTGAGCTGTCTCCAGTTGTCCTGAGCTCTGTCTTGCCGCAGGACCCAGATGGCTCCAGAGGAGAAAGAGAAGCTAGTGACTTTGGACAGCCCTTCCTCACTTAAATCCAATTTATTTATAAGTCATGGCATCACTTCCTTGATGTCATGGTTCTCTTAGAGAATGAAGGACAAACACAAGACAACAACAAAGAGGATGTTACAGCTCACAAAGCGATTCCCTCACAGAAGCCTGTGAGGTAGCTCACATCTTGTCCTGTGGCCCCCGAAGCAAATCCCTCCCAATAGGAGATTCCCACCAAGCTGTTTGCATCTACCTTTGGCCAGTCAGACTATCCTGGCACGAGGCCCTGTTGGGAGGCTGGGCACACAGTGTACACAATCCCCAAACTACCTTTCTAAACATAGAAATTCAGTTATGTTGACGCCAGTGCCCAGGAGGGGGCTCAGAGACTATCCGCGTGATGCTCTGGCATTCTCATTCTTCCTCTTCCTCACTTTCAGCTTTTCCTCATGAATCTTGCAAATATCTTTGTGTCATCCCATACCTATTTCAACAACTTCAGAGCAAGTTACAGACCTATTAACAAGCTTGGTGTCCACAGCTTCCCCTCACTGGGGGGTCTTTAAGCAAACACTGAATGACCACTTGTTAGGAAATATCCTAGATTTGTTTATGTTTTATTCCCCTCCTAGTTGTCCTTGTGACTCACTGAACTTAACTGACTTCTCTCCCTGGTACATCCCACCACCATGCCAGTCCCCTTCTCCCATTGGAATTCCTTTAGGACCTCCATTTTGGGAACAGGCCCTGGCTAGGCACGCTCATTCTCTTTTAGGCTGTGCTTCTGACTCTGCTAACATCACCACCTGTCATCTTCCTCTATTGGAATATAAATTCCTTGAGGGCAGGGGCCATCCTTCTTGTAGCTTGTTTTTGTATCTTCCCCTATGCTCAGTGCAGTGTCTATCACACAGGAAACACTTCATAAATCCTTGCCACCTGCCATATACATATTCTCTTCCCACAAATGGTCTCTCTGTATGTGTTCTTGCCCTCTAGTGGTGAGGCAACTTGTAGGAAAGTGTCCGTATGTGTATATGGGGGCATCCTTTCTTGTCACCTCATTGATTATGTTGTTGGATTGAAAGTCTTTTGTTTTAAACAAATGTGATCAAGGTAAACACACTGGTGGGACCTCATAAACTATGGTTTTGAGTGAAAGTTGGCCCACACAGAGTGTCTTAAACCTAGGGTTTTTTAGGGGGGCCCACATTTTGTTTGGGTATGTCGGGTCCTAGAAAAATATTGTGCCTAGAAAAAGGACCTCATAAGGTCCGAGAGTGTTCCTTTGTGAGCCCCTGTTTCCTTATTGGATCATAAGATTTGGAGCAAGAAAAGGTTTGTCCAACCTCTTCATTTTATGGAGAAGAAAACTCCTCCCTGGGGAGGTGAAAGTCTCACCCAAGGTCATTTATAAAATGACAATAGTAAGACACTATTTATCTCACAGTCCTGTTGTGAAGAAAGAACTTTGTAAATGTCATAATGCAGCAGAATTAAGACTGACTATTGTTATTACTGGAGTTACTATTATAATTAGTGGCCAGCCTCCTGCGGTCTGCACCACCCTTCTTGCCAGGCAGATGTTGAGCAAGCTCTGAGGTATATTTCCTTACAGAACAAGACACTTCACTGCTACTCATTAAGGCATCCACTCCCTAATAGCGCCAACTGTGGGCTCCCACTCTGGTAGATAATTGTCCCTTTTTTTCCAAGCTGATCTACAGAAGGCAGTGGGACCAGGGCTGAGTGGGCGGGGAGAGGGGGAGCAGGAGGGGAGAGCAGCATCTTTATTTCTGTCAATGAAGGAAGCAGATGCACGATGAAAGAATAGTCTGTTGAAGTCAAGATTCAAGAATATTTATGAACCACAAAAAGAAAGAAGGAAAAGAAAAAGAAAGCCCTTAATGAAAACTGTGACACCTGCCTAAAATCAAAGCTTCCCAAGGATTTTGGGGAAAATGTTCCCACCAGCTTTGGGTACGGGAAGCAAGCCTCTTGCAAAACTCAATTCTAAATATAAAGGCTGAAAAAATCTAACACCCCTCACTACCAGCTAATAATATTACTGAAGTAGGAACTTAATACACGTTTGGTGGTTAATTTCAGCAATTCTTTAAAGTTTGCAAGTGATCTATACATGTCTTGTCTCATTTTGAGGCTCAGGGCAACCCTGTGGGGTTGCAGGTGTTCCTATCCCTGATCTACAGAAGAGAAAACTGAGTCCCAGAGAGGTAAAGGGACTTGGTCGAAGGTTTCTGAAACAATGAGCAGAGTTGGGATTAGAATTCAGGTCCTACGAGTCCACTATATCATGTTCCCCCATGGTCACACTATTAATATGGAAGGGTCAGAGGCAGAATTTGAACTTGGGTCTTCCTGACCCCAGGTCTAACCCTGGACATTATTACTTCTTCAATAATTCTAGGATGCCTGATTCTCTTGGTGTGAGTCCTTCTTCCACCATTACTTGTGTGACATTGGACAAGTCTCCTCTTCTTGGGGGGTTGGACTAGGTCAACTCTGAGATCCTTTCCAGAAGCTATGATCCCACTCTCTGCACCCTATTAGATGGTCTTCATGAATCTTGTGGCCAAAACAATTTAGCACCTCGTGCCTCATCTGGTGATGGGCTCCTCCAAAGGGCAGTCTGGGATGGTCCTAGGACAAACGGTATGTAGCTTTGCTGGTCTCTCTAGTTTGATTAGATTGGGCAACTAGTTGACACAGTGAACAGGGTGCTGAGCTTAGAGTTAGGAAGACCCAAGTTCAAATCTGGCCTCAGATACTTACCAGATATGAGTCCCTGGGCAAGTCACTTAACTTCTACCTCAGTTTCTTCATCTATAAAATGGGGAAAATAATATCCTCTATCTCCCAGGTCTGTTGTAAAGACCCAGTGAGGTAATACTTGTAAAGCCCTTGGCACAGGGCCTGGCACATGATAGATGCTATATAAAGTCTATCTTTATTTATGTTGTGACAGCTCTGAATTGGGAATACTTGAGGTCAAATGTGGCTTTAAACGCTTGCCAGCTGGGTGACCCTTGGCAAGTCACTTAACCGCTGTCTGCCTCAGTTTCCTTTTCTGCATGAAGATAATAATGACACCCACTTCCCTGGGTTGTTGCGAGGATAAAATGAGATATTTGTAAAGTATTTTGCAATATGTAAAGTGCTATGTAAATGCCAGATTACTTTTATATCTGTTATTATTGATGAAGTATGGGCTGTGCCTGTGCTCTGAGAACTGGTACAACTGCACCTCAGGAAGGGATCTGTGACACAAAGTGACTCAGCACTGCGCTGAGCTGCTCCCTTTCAGGAAGACAAAATCCTTGGCCTCATGGAGCTTACAGTCTGCTAACAGGAGCTCATGTTCACACGGCGCCTGAAGGTTTGCAAAGAACTGCATGTATGCTGTCTTAATTGATCCTTGAAATAATAATATGAAATAGATACTGTTGTTATTTCCACTTTATATAGGAGAAAACTGAGGCTCAGGAAGTTTCACTGCCTTGCCCTGGGTCACACAGATAATAAGGGTTGGAGGCAGAATTCAAACCCAGGTCACTGGATTCCAAACCAGAGCTCTGTCCTCTATAAGACACAAAGAGTTGATTCTGATACATCACATTAAATAAGTGAATTAGAAAGAAATTAGTCCTTGAGGTAACTAAGCAGTGCCATAGTGCAAAGAGGTGAGGAACCTTCAGCTTCGAGACCACATGTGGCTCTCTAGATCCTCAAGAGCAGCCCTTTGACTGAATCCAAACTTCATAGAACAAATCCTCTCAATAAAAGGATTTGTTCTGTAAAATTTGGACTCAGTCAAAAAGCTGCCATCGAGGACCTAGAAGGCCATATGTAGCCTCAAGGTTGCAGGTTTCCCACCTCTTCAACTGAGCCTGGAGTCAGGAAGTCTCCTCTTCCTGCATTCAAATCCAGTTTCAGACACTTACTAGCTGTGTGACCCTGTTTGTCTCAGTTTCCTCATCTATAAAATGATCTGGAGAAGGAAATGGCAAACCATTCCAGCATCTCTGCCAAGAAAACCCAGATGGGCTCAGGTAGAGTTGGACAAGACCGAACAACCAGGAGGTCCTTGAGAGCTGTTTCTCTAGCATGAAGTGCAGCGCCATGTTACAAGAGGTGCTTAATAAACGTTTATTGAATCAAGTTGAAAAGAGAAATGCAAAACATATTTCCAAGTGAGGATGAAGAAGGGGAAGATTACCCCACCGGCTAAGGTGCCTTCTAGCTCTGACAGTTTATGAATTTTTACCCATCCTATTGAAACTGCTTTCTAATTGGTCTCCTGCCTCCCTTTCTCGAATCCAATCTCAGGAGCCTGACTGACTTTCCTAAAGAGTTGGTCCAACCCCTAACCCCCTCCAACTCCATAAATTTCATCCCAGTTACTCCCAGAATCAAATACTAAATCCTCTCTGGCATTTAAAGTTGTTCATAATTCTCCATAATATGAGACTCATTACCTGCCATTGCTCTGCATGTGTCTTGCATGTGTTTTTGTCGTGGTTTCAGTTGTATCCAACCCTTCATGACTCCATTTGGGGTTTTCTTGGCAGAGATCCTGGAGGGGTTGGCCATGTCCTTCTCCAGCTCATTTGACAGATGAGGAAACTGAAGCAGACAGGGTTAAGTGGCTTGCCCAGGGTCACACAGCTAATAAGTATCTGAGGGTAGATTTGAACTCAGGAAGATCTGTCTTCCTGACTCCACGCCCAGAACTCTATGCACCAGGGCACCACCTTGGCTGCTCCACTGAGACACATAGTTGTATATACCTGGTTACTTACACATTTCCCCACTAATAAAAATGGGAACTTTTTGAGGACAGGGACAGTTTTTGCCCTAGCACAGTGCCTGGAATATAGTAAGTACTCAACAAATGCTTGTTGGTTGACTGATTAAAGCTTTCATACTGTTGCCTCCTTTCATACATTCTATCCAAAGTACTTTCACCATGCTACTCTGCTAGGCACTGAGGGGCCCACAGAAGTCAGGAAGCCACAGTCCAGGTCCTCTACGAGTTTAGTCATGTAAGGGGAAGAGGAATGAATAAGTGAACATTTATTAAGCTCTTACTTTGTACAAGGCTCTGTGTTAAGCTCTGGGAGCTGCAGATAGAAAAACAAAACAGTCTCTGCAGGCCAGGAGCCCACGTTCTAGTAGAGGTGATAGCACCCATGGAAGACTTCAGCAGCTAATCCGAAGTTGAGGCCCTGTGGTCCTTAGGGTGTGATCCAAGAGCAAAGTACATAGCAATGTCCTTGCCATACTGTCTTCTCCACTGATAAAAATTCCTATTCAGTGTTGAGCCACTTGACAGCACAAAGGACTTTGTGGTTTTACAGTAAAGAACACAGCATAACTAAGGGAAGGGGAGAAAGAAAGCAAAGACCCTGACACTACAGGGGTGCCCACCAATCAGGGAATGGCTTAGCCAATTGTGGTATATGAATGGAATGGAATCTTATTGGGGTAAAAGAGATTAGGCAAGAGAATGTTGGGAAGCAGGCAACAGAAGCAGGTACTGTTGGAAAAAAAACCAAGAGAACAAGAGGAAGGGAAGGGAAAGAGGAAAGGAAGGAGGAAGGGGAAAAAAGAAGGGAAGAAGAAAGAGGAAGGGAAGGGAAGGGAAGGGAAGGGAAGGGAAGAGAAGGGAAGGGAAGCGAAGGGAAGGGAAGGGAAGGACAACCACTGAGACATTTTACAATTGCACAAGAAATAGAGGCAGAAGCTCAGAAGGAATTCCCAATAAGTAGGACACTGCATATCGCTCTGATGTCCACACACCACATTCTATCTCTCCATCCTTCAGTCGTTGCACCGTCTCCCATTCCTGTAATATTAACCCTCCTCACTGCTATCTCTTGTTCTCCCTGTTTTAAAATCAACAGGTTGAATTTATTACATATGTTTCTTAAAAATCAGGGGTATATAAGAGAAGTTCTTGGTTTCATTTGTAATCCTCTTTAGTATTCGATTTTAAATATGGAAATGGTCTGGGGCGGGGGGTGTCTGAGAACCCGAGTTCAAATCTTATCCCTGATGCTGTTACCTGTGTTGACCTTAGACAAGTGCTTTCCTTCTCAGGTCTCAGCTTCACACACCTGTAAGACACAGGGGATGAATTGGTTGGCTTTGAAGGCACCCCCCTCCACCTACCCAGGGCTCTAAATCCTCAGATCCTTCCCAGTCCCCTGAACTGCAGACAGCTGAAAACCAGCTGGCAGAGGGAAACTTTTGCTTCAGACTGGGGAATGTCTGGCCCTGGGACAGCAGCCTGAAGCCAGGGGGGCCTTTACTCTCTCAAATCATTTCAAGGAAAAAGTCAGCCTTCTGGGAGCCATCAGTCTTAGGGAAGGGTGGGGGCATGTCAACCAGTGGGGGCAAGGATCAGAGATGCCTAATCAGTCCCTGCACACACTTAAAGCAAAAGCTGTTCTGGAAGTAAAGGAACAAACGTGCAAGATCTGAGATCCCCAGAGCCCTGCTGGATAGCCCCCTCCCTTGGCCGGCTCTGAGGGATGCCAGGGAGTGACAGATTCTGGCCTTGTATGGGCAATTTTCCTCCCAGTGCTGGCCCCGATTGTCAGGGCTGCTTCCAAGGTGGAAGAAATAGCTACTTTAGACAGAAGAGGTGGTGAGCGCTTCTCTCCCCAGGCTCCTTGGATTGGACAGCTCCTTCCCTCCCGCCCTTGGCAAAAGCCCCCTGCCCCATCTGACTGAAGGAGGGCCTCCATCCTGGCCGCCAAGCTGGACCGAGGGGCTTGGCTTCACATTACAGAAGGCGGCTGGATTGCCTGGCCTTGTCTCTGTGCAAGGAACAGACTGTTAGCAGGAAGAAACCAGGGAGGCAAGGTTGCTCACTGCACTTGGACTCCAGCTTGAGGCCACTGAGTCCAACCCCTTCATTTTTTAGATGAGGACACTTAATAGCTGTGTGAGCCTGGGCAAGTCACTGAACCCTATTTGCCTCAGTTTGCCCATCTGCCAAATGAGCTGGAGAAGGAAGTGCATGGTCAATGGCCCCATCCTTCTTCTAAGAGCATCAAACTTAGAGAAGGAGGGAATCATCTTGTCTTATGCCCTCACCTTTATTTTACTAATGGTCCATAAAAGTACAAATCATGGTACACTGAGGTAACAGGCATCAGGGAAAGAGGTCTGGATTCAAGAGCTGGAAGGGCCTTCAAAGACACCAAGTGCGACCTCTTCATTTTACAGATGAGGAAACTGAGGCCCAGCCCAGGATCACAGAGCTAGTGTTTGGGCTTCTTAACACTGAGTCCAGTGCTCTACCCACTGCCCCAAGGTTCAGCTCAAGGCTCTGCTGCGCACTCATTACTGAATATCCCTTGGGAAAATTGTTTTACTTCTATGGGCCTCAGTTTCCTCACCTGTAAAATGAGGGGATTGGCCTTGAGGACTTCTAAAGTCTTTTCTAGGTCTAGAGCTATGATCCTATGATCTGTGCTTCAGTTTCCTTATCTGTAAAATGAGAGGGCTGACCCCTAAAGTCCTTTCCAGGTCTAGAGCTATGACCCTATGTCACCAGCAAAAATCACCCAACTAGCAAAAGTCAGAGCTTAGGATCTGAACTCCAAGCTGCAGATGCCAAATGCACCATTCTTCTCTCCCCTGTTTTTAGTGCTCACTGACTAGATCTTAGAAAGCCAGAGGGCCCAGGGATAGGGAAAGATGTGCCAAGGCCCAGGGGAGCCATCAGATGTGGAGGCAGCTCTTCAGTTTCCCCTTCCCCATTTAGGAATGTAGGTCACCCTTCATGCTCCAGGCAAGCTGTGATCTGCCTGGGTGGGAGACGAGCAACCCAGTCCCTGTGGTATGAGGCCTTCCTCCTAGGGCCAGGGGCCAGGGCAGGAGAGGAGGAGGAACTTGTTTGATTATTTGGCTAGTAAACACTGAAGGACCTGCCTCTCACAGCTGGGTGGTCCACTCGAGGAGACTAGCAAGCTTTTGGTATGAAAGTCTCATAGTATGTGAAACCATTAGAACCATCAAGAACCTCAGAAATTCTCATTCTTATCCTTTTCTTTCTTAGGGGGCAAACGTTTTGATCAAGATCCCCTCACTATCATAAACAAATGAAATATCAAGTAATTTGGGGGAGGGCTCAAGCACTAACAGCTGGGGAAGAGGGCTTCGTATTAGGAAGAAGCCTGCAGCTGGGCCTTGAAGGGAGCAAGGGATTCCAGGAAGCAGAAGGGATGTCCCAGAGAATATTGCCAGGGATGTTCCAAGTAGCTCCTGGTCTGCACAGATGCCATTTTGTTCCCCAGCAGCCCAGGCAAGTCACTCTCTCTCTAGGTCTCAGTTTCCCTATCTGAAAAGGGGGGGATTAGACTAGAAATCCTCAATTCCCTTCCATTGTCAGATCCCAGAAAAATCAAGTGCTAAGTACTGGGATGAGTTGGTTAGACTGGAGGACGTCTGGACTTCCCTCAGGTCTAGATGCTTCTACCGGCCTTTGCTTAAAGATATCCGGGGACAGGGGAGTCCGGTATTTTGGAGGGAGCCCGTTCTATGGGTAGGACTTTTTTTCCTGACATCAGGTTGAAATTTTTCTCTTTGAAGCTCCCCCCGTTGCTCCCCATTCCACTGTTTGGGGCCAAAGCAGAGCAGTGAATCTCTCTCTCACAAGACAGCCCTTCTGATGCTCAAAGTCAACATTTATGTCCCATCCAAGGCTTCCCTCCTCCAAGCCAAACAGAAGAATGACTGCCTAGTCACTTGGCCTGGCACCCCTAGGTATGTGACTGGAACAGAAAACATTGTCACCCCCTGCTTCTCTGCTCCTGGGGTGCTCAGAATGGGGCCCACGTCCTGGTCTCTTGTTGCCAATCACCATCATAATAGTGCAGTGGATAGAGCACCAGACCTGGCATCAGGAAGACTCATCTACCTGGGTTCAAATCTGACCTCAGATATTTACCATCTGTGTGACCCTGGACATGTCACTTCACCTTGTTTGCCTCAGTTTCCTCATCTGTAAAAGGAACTGGAGAAGAAAATGGCAAACACTCCAGTGTCTGTGCCCAGAAAACTCCAAATGAGGCCAAATGATTAAGAATCGGACACAACTGAAACTCCTAAACAACAAAATGAGGATGATGATGGTGGTAATAGCTTTATGCAGCACTTGAAGGTTTATGAAAGTACATATGTCATTTTATTTTCACAGTAGTCCTAGGAAATAAAGTCTATTATTATCCTAATTTTACCAATGAGGAAACCAAGGTAGACAGATTAAGTGACCTACCCAGGATCATACAGTGAGTGTGTCTGAGCTCAGGTCTCCCTGACTGCAGGATCAGCTCTTTACTCAGCACATGGAGTAGACACTTCCAAACAGAAGGGTCACGAAGAGTCAGACATGACGGAAACAACTGAAAACATTCTTTCTATGACCATTGTGGGAACAAGGACAGAATTTTAGAATCAGATAACTTGGTGAAAAAAATGGAAAGTCTATGAATTTGGACTCAGAGGGTCTGGGTTTGAATCCCATCCCTATCATTTGCTTTCTTTGTGACTCTGGACAACTTCATAACCTCTCTAAACCTGGGCTCCTCATTTGCTAATTGAGAGAATTGCACTTAGTGGCTTCTCAAGTTTCTTCCAGCTCTAAATATATGGTCTTATGACTTATTTTGGAGTCCTGACTCTGACGCTTACTTGCTATGTAACCGGAGGCAAAGCTCTTCACCTCTCTCTCTGTGCCTCAGTTTCCCCCTATGTAAAATAAAAGAACCAGATTTAGAGCTAGAGCCACTAAGTTCAAATTCCAGTTAAGCTACTTGCTACATGTGTGACCTTGGGCAAGTCAAGTTTCCTCATCTAAAAATAATAAGAATTGGACTAAATGAATTCTCCTTTCCAGGCCCTGATCATCAAACTGATTCCTTGACTTCCAAGGTTCCTTTTAGCTGGGACCTTCCACGATTCTAGGATCTCTCTGACTCACTGAGCTCTCCCAACCCCCACACCCTTCTCTGACCTCCAAGGGAACAGAGAGGGTTTGTGTTGGTAGAGGAGAGGGTGACGCTGACCCCCTCCTCATTAGATTAGGCCTCAAAGGCTCCCCTGGGGTGCCACCCCCTTCTGACCACCCCCACCTGTTCTCCTTTTGTCTTCCCAATACCTCTCCCCCTCCCATCAATGGGCTGGGTGCCAGCAATAATTATGAAATCACAGCCGTCAGAGAAAGCCTGCACGTGTGTTAGGAAGCGTAATTAGGCAGTTAAACAAGTTTCACTGCTGGGCAGCCAATCCAGGCAGGGGGTATTGAATAGAACAATCAATGGCACCAGGCTGGGGGCTGTGGAGGGCACAGTGGTGGGGGTGGGAGGAAGGTGGGGGACTGCTGCGGAGATGGCAGCCATTGAAATGGCTTGCCCCCAGTCAGGGCCCCAGCTGCAGCTGCCAAGTACAATGGGCAAAGGGTGAGGGGGATGAGGAGGGCAGAGGGTGGGCATGGATGTGGAGGGTTAGGGCTGATTCTCTGGGCCCAGCAGGCCCATGGAATGGGGGTGGGAGTGGGTAGAAATGGAGGGGGATGGGGAAGGGTCTCTGTGAGTGAGCTGTGGTGAAGCCTGAGAGTCAGGAAACCTGAGCCCTCTACCCAGTTTTGCAACTACTGAGGCATTGCCATGGCCAAGAAGCACCAGATTTGGAATCAACTGACTTTGGATTCAGATCTCTGCTTGTCTTCTTACTGCCTCTGTGGCCTTGGGCAAAGAAGTCTTCGGGTTCTTCGATTATAAAATAAGGGTGTTAGACTAGGATGGTCCTCGATGGATGGTCTCCAGGGATCAGTTTCCTTATATGTAAAATGGAGTCCTAGGACCATAGGGGTTAGACTAGAAGGGGTCCTAAAAATCATCTAGTCCCACCCCATTTATAGATGACTAGTCAAGGCCCAGTCACAGCAGATTCAAGCCCAAGGCTTATGACTCCAGGACCAGAGCTGTGGACCTAGGACCAACCAGGACTAGGGTTGGACCAGGACAATGCCTCAGGCCTGGACCAGCTCACCTTCCGGTTCTCTGATCTGTGAATATAAGGGAAAGGCAAACACAGACAACAGAACTCTTCCCTTTCCCTCCTCTGAAGGGTCACAGAATCACATATTTTGAGCTGGAAGACTTCTGGTCCAGTCCCCTCCTTTTATGTATTTGGACACTAAGGCCCAGTGAGGTTAAATATCTTGGCCAAGGTCACACAAATGGTAAATGGCAGAGACAGAATTTAAATCAGAGCCTTGAACACCAAGACAAAGGCTCTCTTCTCCCTCCCCATCTGCTATTTTCTCCCCGAGACTGAATTTTGGTTCTCATTTGATCTGGAGATATTTCACAGAGAATTTGTCTAGATGCCCCCTGCCTCAGGATGGGCTGGAAGCCCCTTGGGGCTAGAATTGGCATGGAAAAGTTTTTATTAAACACTGATCATTAGTATGCCTCATTTCCTCATCTGTAAGATGGAGTCAGACTAAATGAACTCAAAGATCCCTCCCAGCTCTGACATTCCAGTCTGTGCTCTGAGTTGGCTCCCAGCTCAAATATTCTACATCTTAAGTCCTTACAGTCTGTGTTCTAAGTTCTAAGGTCCTTCCCAGCTCTGATGTTCCACAGTCTGTGTTCTGAGTTCTAAGATCCATTCTAATTCTGATTTTCCACGATCTGTGTTCTAAATTTCTAAGGTCCCTTCTAACTCTGATATTCCACAGTCTGTGTTCTAAGTTATAAGGTCTCTCCCAGCTCTGATATTCCACACTCTCTGTTCTAAGTTGGCCTCCCAATATTCTAGGCGCTAAGTCCTAACAGTCTATGTTCTAAGTTCTAAGGTCTCTTCTAGCTCTAACATTGTTCTATTTTCTAATTTCCCTTTTAGCTAAAACATTTTATATTCCATGTTCCCAGTTCCCTTCCAGCATTGGCTGCCCATCCAGCTTGGACAATCCACGTTCTAAGTTGCACAATCCTTTCCCGCTCTAACATTCAGTGTTCCATAGATCCAAGTCCCTTCCAGCTCCAACATTCTGTTTTTTAAGGTCCTTTTCTGTTTTGATCATTGATGACACTATGAGCTTCAGGATAGCTTCTCCCTCGTGGGGACTTCCTGGTTCTCTTAAGCAGCTTTTAACCAGAGAGCTATGCAGGGGGAAGGGGAGTACAATGACTGTAATAACAAGCCAGGCCAGTGACCCCAGCACACTTATAAGAAGTGGCCCCATTGACCTTCCCATAACACCCCACCAGACATACCCTTCCCATCTCTCCCCATCCTAATCGTTAGAGGTGTTCTTAGGGAGAACTCCAGCTGTCCCAAGGAGCAGCTTTCAGATCTCAAATGTCAAGGGTGCTTATAAACAGAAGCCCAAGAGAGGAAAGAGTGTTGGTGCTGGCTTTGGGGTTTTTTCCCCTCAAGAGCAGAGTCATATACAGTTTTTCCAATAGCAATGTGTATGTTTCCCCTGCAGAGGAGATGGCCCAATGACCCCAACCAATTTCCTGCCAGGACCTGATGGACTGCACCTGGGTTCCAGTCCCTCCAGAGGAAGGCCAAAGAGATTAACTCTTTGGGGCCTATGAGCGCAGATCTGACAAGGTCATCCCAGGCTCAAAATTCATATAGGGATGAAGACTTCAATCCCCCCCACGCACAGTGCCTGGCTCATAGTATGCATTTAAAGGCTGCTTGTTGATGACTTCATGTTGGGTCAAAGTAGGTGATTTCTTAGGTTCTCTCCCAGGTCTGACATTCTCCAGTAATCCCTAGGGTTGACCCTGGGGTCAGTGGAAAGGATCAAGTGCTCCTAATGCCTTCCCAGACAGTGGATAATAGTAATAATTAATGGTGGCACAGTAGATAGAGTCAGGGCTGGAGTCAGGAAGACTCATCTTTGTGAGTTCAAATCTGAACAGACACTTTCTAACTGTGTGACCCTGGGTAAATCACTTAATCCTGTTTACTTCCATTTGCTCATCTGTGAAATGAGCTGAAGAAGGAAATGGCCAACCACACCAGGATCTTTGCCCAGAAGACTCCAAATGAGGCCAAATGGTTAAGAATCGGACCCAACTGAAACTACTAAATAACAAAATGAGGATGAGGATGATGGTGATAGCTTTATGTAGCACTTGAAGGTTTATGAAAGTACATATGTCATTTTATTTTCACAGTAGGCCTAGGAAATAAAGTCTATTATTATCCTAATTTTACCAATGAGGAAACCAAGGCAGACAGAGATTAAGTGACCTACCCAGGATCATAACAGTGAGTGTGTCTGAACTCAGATCTCCCTGACTGCAGGATCAGCTCTTTATTCAGCACATGGAGTAGACGTTTCCAGACAGAAGGAGGAGGGGTGAGAGTAATATCTGGGAAACACAAACTGATGTTTGCCTCTTTTCAAAGCCTGAGATTGTCAGAGGTGCCAAGCTACCTCTCCCAAGCTCCGCTCTTTTTCCGAGTTGCTTCTGTTAACATGTTGGTACAGACTGTTCCAGCTAAGCACACGCATTGTTGTCCCTAGAGTGAAGAACATTCTCTCTCCTCTCCCTAAACACTGGGAGCACAACAAAGGAAAAAAGGAATAAGTAAAAGAAACTGCATCCTCATGTTATTTTTTTAAGGAAGATGCCCACAAACCCATCTCTGGAGAAGAACTTCTACTGAGAGACTACTATGGGGGAAGGCAGGACCCAGGGTGGGCTTGGAATCAGCCAAGTCATAGGCAGAGAATGCAACGGGTGGAGTCAGGAGGACCTGCGTTCAAATCCTGCCTCAGACTCTTACTTAAATGTGTGACCCTGGGCATGTCCCTTCTGTGCCCATTTTCTATTCCCTTCACCTTTGGCATTTCTACCAAGGATACATCCATGGGAAAAGTGTTAGAGTAAGGAAGGTCTGTTTGTTGAAATCCCATCTGTCAAATACCCACAACTGTGTGAACGTAAATAGAAAAACACATACACACACACATTCACACACACATGCGTGTGCACACACACACACATAGAGGTGCCTCTGTAAAGCCCATCACATGATACATATTTAATAAATATTTGTGTCGTTTTTTTTAAAAGTGCAGCCCAAAGTGGAACCCTGGGTACTTCTTTATGTCTCATTTTCTTCATCTATAAAGGGAATTAAGTGGAACCACTGGCTTTCAACATCCCTGCCAGCTGTAAATCCAAGATTCTATGAGTCTGTCCTCAAGAATTCTGACTTGGATCATGAAGACAATCCATGAAGTAGCCTTGAGGAGTGTAGAACAAGCCCCAAGAACCACCACCTACCCATCGCTTTCTCATGCCACAAATATATCCCCTCCCAAGATGGTTAATTTGAGGGGAGAGGGATATCTGAAGGACTCAGATTTCAGTAAGCCTCTGGGGCAGGCCAGCATGTCTCCACAATCTACTCCTTCCAAGGAATAAGCACTCATAATCATGTACTCTTCCCTACCCACACAGCCCCCACCCCTAGCCCCCGATCTCAATCTAGAAGCCAAGCAATAAACAGCAGCTGGTCTTTTCCATTCCAATCCCATCCTTCCACACTTTGGTAAATGGTCTTCATGAGGGACTGTGGCCAAAACCATTCCTCATCTGGTGCCTAATTTGGGGATGAGCTGGTCTCTGGGGGGTGGGAAGAAAACCAAGAAATGACTTGCCCAGGATCCCATGGCTAGTAAGAGTTTAAATCTGAGTCTTCCTAACTTCAAGGCCAATCTATTTCATCAGTCATGGATGGGGACCAGTTTATAGCTTGCTAAGCGCAAGACCCTGGAGCAGCTAGGTGGTGCCATAGTGGATACAGCACCAAGCCTGGAGTCAGGAAGACCTGAATTCAAATCAGATACTTGCTAGCTGTGTGACCCTGGGTAAGCACTTCATCCTGTTTGCCTCAGTTTCCTGATCTGTAAAATGAGCTAGAGAAGGAAAAGGCACACCACTCCAAGATCTTTGCCAAGAAAACTCCTTACAGTGTCACAGAGGGTCAGCCACAACTGAACTTAAAACTGAGAGAGTCCTCTGAAGCCATTTAGTCCAGCTCTTCCATTTTGCAGGTGAGAAGTTGAGTGGTGAAATGACTTGCCCAGGGTTGCATAGCCAGTAAGTGTCTAAGGGAGGATCTGAAGCCAAGTCTTCCTGCCTCCATGTCTCACACTCCATCTAGCTCCTGTTCCTTCCCCTTGGTAGAACAAGCCACTGTATATGCAGGGAATAAACGGGGCAGAATAAGGCCCAACAGAACCTTCCCAGTCCTGGCCCAGGAACCTAAGTGGGAGACTGAGAGATGGGAACAGAGCCCTCTGCTTGCCTCTCTCCCTCTCCCTGTCCCCCAAATGGGAGCCAGCCTCCTGTTGACCCCTCTACTATCTCTGGCCTGGGTTGCAGAGCCTTGGGTATGTATGAGGGAAGGTAAACAATGGGATGCTCAAGGGGATCAAACACCCTGGGAAGTGGGAAAGGCTTGCTGTACCCTACTTCCCCCACCCCCAGACACCTTGAACTTCCCTTCTCACAAAGCAGCCCAACTGATTCATGGCTCATTGGCTGGCACTGTGAATCACGTCTCTCCAGGATGAATAGAAGCTCTCATGCCCTGAGACAAGCACAGAACACACTGTATTTGTTTACTGTGGTTGCTGCTTCATCTGCCTGACAGGTTCTTTCCTCCTTCTACCTTCTATCACACTCATGCTCACACACGCACACACATACACACACACATAAATACATACACATACATACATACACACATTATACACCTTGTTTGGGGACAATTGTATTCATCCTTCCATCAGTTCCCTTCATGTCTGTTCCCCAGCAAAGCATCCCTAGCCAGACACTTGCCACCCAGCAGTTGAGAGGGTCCCCTGGTCAGATTATAAGACTTGGACCTGAAAGGGACTTTAGAGACAGATGAGAAAATTGAGCCCAAAAGACAGAGGATGACTTGGCTAAAGTCACCCAAGTCTAGCAAAATAGCACAATTGGAATTCAAACCCAGCTTCCACTGACTCTGTGACTATCCATAAGACTCAACTGACTCAAGGCATCTGAGATGTGATCCCAGTGCTCACAAGGGTCCAAGAGAAGCCGACAGCCTGAAATCTTGACAAGATCTTTGAGACTCCCTCAGCCCATCAAAAAGCACAGAGCCAGAGAAGGGCCTCCTCATCCTAGTTCTTTAAAATAAATCATGAAGGTGAAGAGGGACAGTAGAGTCTTCTAGAAATAACACTCACTGGGGAGACTGAGGGTCAGGCTGAAGTCCCAGCTGTCATCTCATCCCAGTCACTGACCTCTCTGGTCTCAGATTTATCCCCTGTCAAAGGAGGGAGTTGAATTATAGTAGGTAACCTCTCACCTCTGGTCTCATATATAATCTTTCCCTTTTTCCTGGGTAGTCTCTATATTTCCCCAGTATGACAGAATGAAAAGAGAATTGGATGGGTAGCCAAGTCTCAGCTAAGCTCCTAGCTCTGCAAGCTAAATAATCTTCTCTCTCTGGGCCTCTCTCTAGTCATCTATAAAGCTGGGGGATTATATTCGTTGTTCACTCATGTCTGAGTCTTTGTGTCCCCCCTTGGGGTTTTCTTGGCAAAGATCCTGGAGTGCTTTGCCATTCCCTTCTGCTGATCATTTAACAGATGAACTGAGGCAAAGAGGGTGAAGGGACTTGGTTAAGTGATTAAGAAATATCTGAGGTCAGATTTGAACTCAGGAAGATGAGTCTTCCTGACTCTAGGCCCAGCACTCTGTACCATGTAGCTGCCCAGTGATTATATTAAAGGATCTCTAAGGTTATAGGAGCCTAGATTTAAAGGGGGAAGGGGCCTTCAAATCCAACCCTCTCATTTTACAGATGAGGTAACTGACTCCCAAGGAAGCCAAAGGATGCCCTTAGCATGGTGCCTGAACATAGGAGGTGCTCAGTAAATGTTTATTGATTGTTCGATTGCCTAAGTTCATGCTGGATTAGAACACATTCCCCTAACACCAAATCAAACCATGCAGGAGGTAGCAGTCAACTCAGCCAAGAACACAGACTGACGCACATGGCCCCTGAATACCAGAGTTTTCAGTTATATGCTCAGACCAACAAAGGGAACTGAAGCCATTTGCAGATGAACCAGTCTCAGGTCAGCCAAGCCTCATGACCCTGGGTCTTGAGAGACACTAATCACCAGGAAATTAAATGAGGATGCACATGGCAGTTGGCAAGATTCCTTTCTTGCTGGAGGACTGTGCTTCTGGATTCATTAGTCCTAGGAGATTCTGTCAACACAGTCCTCCTCTCTTTTGGGGAAAGGGCCTAGCCTCTTCATATTTCCTCAGAGTAATGACTTCTCTGATCTCTCATCCATTTATTTAGCAAATGTTTGTTGTAAAAACCAGCCACAGAGTGAGGAGCTATGTGCTCATTCCTGAGAGACTTACAAAGCCCAGTGAAGATATGGTCCCTATCTTTGTGGAGCTAAGCAGGAGAGCTCTACACATTTGCATTGAGCTGGGCCCTGGGGATAGAAGGCATAATTTACACACTTTGATATCCCTCCCCAGCATCTAGTAGAGTGACACACAGAGGACAAGAGGGCTTTAAACTAATCAAGACAGTTTCAAATTGAAAAGTGAGGTGGAGGGTCAAAACTATGGGGTCAGATCTGGCAATCCCAAGGAACAGTAACAGATAAGGATTAATATAAAGCTAGCATCAGTGGGATCACTGGGAATGCATAGAGAACTCGCTGACCAACTCAGACTTTTAAAGGAGAGGTGCTATATATATTTTAAAGGACAAGTACCATCTACATTAAGATTCTGTCTATGTGGGCATTCTGTCACTGCATCCCATATATAACTGAATGGATAGATTGGCTTGCTTCCACTTTCTTTACATATCTTTTGCAAGGTAATGTGATGTGATAGAAAGAGTATTGGGCTTGAAGTCAGAAAGACCTGAGTTTAAGGCATGTACGATGTAAACCACCTTAGGCAACGCTAAGATTAGAATTTCTCTCCATGTTGATCATGAAGTTCACTTGCTCTCAAGATTTCTGACTGAGTAACTGGACTCAAGAAGCTGTCATCAATGGAACAAGATCCCTTCTAGACCTAGATGTATGATACTATAAACCCATGTGGATTTGAAAGGTAGTCCCTAGTGGAGGGCTCCTTGGCTCTGTGTTGGTCAATGTTTTTTTTCAATAATATCAAATTTTTGATGTTATAAAGAGAAGGGGAAGCCCAGTAGTGTCAGAATCTAAAAAGATCTCAAGAAGTTAGAGTAGTGGGTTAAATCAAATTAGCTAAAGTTTTATACTTAGGCTCAAAAAATTCACATCACAAGTATGGTTACATAACTAGACAATAGCTTTTGTGCAGAAGATTTATGATTTTACTGTTAACAGTACAGTGCCTGGCACATAGTAGGTTCTTAGTAAATGCATGGCATTTGGTCATCATCACAACTTTGTGAGGTAGATGCTATCTTATAACTGAGGAAACTGAGACAAAGTGACTTATCCCAGGTCACACAGCTAGCAAATGAATGAAGTGAGATTTGAACCCAGGTCATCCTGACTCTAGACTCAGCTTACTATCCACTACCAACTGACATAGCTTTAGAATGAGAGGACCTGACTCTAAATCCTGCCTATAATCCTCACTAGCGAGTGTTGCTGGGCAGTTTGCTTCATTTTTCCCAGCCCCAGTTTCCTCATCTGTAAAATGAGGATGAAGACAAAACCTGTGCTACCTACCTCAGAGAGTTGTTATACAAGGCTTTATAAACTTCAAACCCTATAGAAAAAGTGCCTCTTGTTATTAGCTGGGAGTTCTTGCTTTTACATTCAGCCACGTTGTTTGTAAAAACCACTCAAAGAGAGCATTTTGCTCTGGGTTGTGCAGGGTTGCTCTGAAAAGGGCCTCCCACAGACACTCTTTCCTTCACTGACTCATCCCAGAGGAACAAGAGAATTCTCTCTGTGTCTCTCTTGCCTCTCTCTTTTTCTGTCTCTCTCTCTCCCTGCTCCCTTTCCACCTCTCTCTCTCCTCTCTCTTTTTGTCCCCTACTCCTTCTCCACCTCCTCCTTTCCTCTCTCTCTTCCTCTCCTCTCTCTCTTCTTCCATCCCTCCCTTCTCTTTCTCTCCCTCTTTTCCTGTTTCTCTCTTCTCTCTCTCCTTTCTCCTCTCTGTCTCTCTCCCTTCCCCCCTCTCCCTCCCTCCCTCCTGTCTCTCTCTCCCTTTTTCTCTGTTTCTCTCCCTCTCCTCCTCCCTTTATTTATTTATCTCTGTCTCTTCCCCCCTTTATCTCCTCTCCTTTTTTCTCTCTCTTCTCTTTTCTCTCTCTCTTCCTCCTCTCTATCTCTCTCCCTCCCTCTGACTCACTCACATGTCTTCTTAAGGACAAAAGAAATTGAATATGATCCTTACCATGTTGATTGATTTTTCTAATCAGCATGAATTACCATCTCCTAGAGGGGTTCTGGTCCAACCCACATTTACTGACCCATATGATGCTGGGCAGCAGACTGATTTCATGGAACTTCACCCTGGGGATCTTGATGTCCTGGGAGCCTAAGCCAGGTTTGGAACCCACTGCACCCCCAGCCAGCCCTGGCTCCCTGCTTTCTTTGGCAGCCAGACAGCTACATGGCACAGTGGACTTAATGCTGGGCTTGGAGTCAGAGAGTTCCGAATGCAAATATTGCTTCTTCTACTTATTAACTGTGACCCTGGATAAGTCATTTAACCTCAGGGAACCACAGTTTCCTAACCTGTGAAATGGATACATACTAATAACACCGATCTTATAGAGTTTGTGTGAGGGTTGAATACGACAACGTATCTAAAGTGCTTTGCAAACCAGCAAATGCTACAGAAATGCTGTTATTATCACTGCAGTTACTACATTGGAGCTATTATTCTGACTGAAACCAGAAGAACCATGAAGGAACCAACCCCCTTCCCTGTTCACCCAATGACCCCAAAGCCCCAGCACTGTTTCCCTGCTGACCACAGCTGAGAAGCTCCTAGGCAAAGAGCCTGAGACCAAGGCAACTTGCCCTTGGCCTATAGTCATGCAAGGAAGGAAAGATGGAAGGAAGGAAGGAAGGAAGGAAGGAAGGAAGGAAGGAAGGAAGGAAGGGAGGAAATAAACATTTATGAAGTGCCTACTGCATACAAGCCACTGTGTTAAGCACTTTACAATGTTATCCCATCGTATTTTCACAACAACCCTACAAAGTGGGTATTATTATTAATTATCATAATTATTCTTCCCGGGCTCACACAGCTAGTTTAAGTATCTGAAGCAGGATTTGCAGTCAGGCCTTCCTGACTTAACTTTCAGCTCTGTCTTCACTGTGCCACAGAGTTTCTGGAAAGAAGTGGATGTTCTGGGCTAAGTGGAAAGTAGCCCCAACAAAGCTCTTGCTTGGCATCCTTAAGGCAGGGATTCATAGATCACAGATTCAGAGCTAGAAGGGAGCTTAGTCTGACCCCCCTCATTTTTACAGATGAAGAATCTGTTCCTTGCAGAGTGACTGCATCTCCAGTGGTGGGATTTTCTACCTTGGGCAGGATAAGGGTGGGAACAGGTGGCGGGGGATAATTTTGGTGAAAGGAGAGACTTCCCAATGCCCTGCACAAAGATCACAAAGGCTGACCTTTAATCTACCAAGAACATACAAGTAGAACATGGCAGAGTGAGGACTTCAACCCTGGTCCTCTGGCTACAAGTCCAGCCCATTTTCCTTTGCATCATGGATGACTATATTCATACAGAAGATCACAGCTGGATGTAGAGAATGTCAGCAACTGAAAAAGTCTTCCTCCAGTGAGATTTGGGAAAGGGGCACTGGATCAAGGGCCAGTAGATCAGGGCTCTAGTCCTGGGTTTACCACACACGTTGCTATGTGACTTGGGACAAGTGACTTTCTCTTCCAGGCTCCTAAGTTTCAAAATGAGTGAATTAGATAATGCCTCCCAATTCTAATAGTCTATTATCTGTTCTTGGAGGGCCCTAAGCTCCTATGGTCTGTGTTCTGTGTTTTAAGATCCTTTCAGCCCTAATATCTTATGTTCATTTTATGTTAGGTCTTCTCTAGCATTGACATTCTATGTTCCAAGCTCCCTTACCACTTTAACATCCTCTGTTCTAAGGTCCCTTCCAATTCTAACATTCTATGTTCTAAACTCCTTTTCTACTCTAACATTCTATGATCTATGCTTGGAGAACCCTCAGCTCCTATGGTCCATGTTCTGTGTTTTAAGATTGCTTTCAGCCCCTATATTTTATGTCCATTTTGTGTTAGGTCCCCTCTAACTTTGACATCCTATCTTATAAAGTCCCTTCCCACCTTAATGTTCTATGTTCTAAGGTCTCTTCCAATTTTAACATTCTATGTTCTTCCCAGATCTGACATGGTATGTTTCTAAGCTCCCTCCCAGCTCTAACATTCTTTTTTTTTTAAGGTCCCTTCCTGGTCTAAAATTTTGTGTTCTGAGTTCTGGTTTCCTTTCACCTCTGACATTTTACATTCTACGGTTCTCCCAGTCCTTCGAGTGTATGAGTCCATAACCAGGTTGGCAGCAAGAAGATCAAAGATCATATGATTTAGGAGTAAACAAAGACTAAGTTTCTGAAAAGAGAGTGATGCTGCTCTGAGATTTTGAAGGGAGCTGAGGGAGCATTGGATTTCAGATGGAGTTCTTTCAGTGGTCAGTCTCTCCCCTGGTCCCCAGCAGTCATTGTTAATAAGGGGCAAATGAAAATTACAAACACTTATTAATAAAGAAATTTACAGTGCACTTGTGTGTAACCAGCGTGTCTGAGAGGGCTTCAAATACCTTTCATTTAGAAGCAATCCAGAGTTTCTGAGACCCTCCAACCTTCCAGGAACGAGAAGCCCCAGGAAATCCCAGAATCTGAGATGAAATGAACCTAGCTTAGGGGTCATGCAGCCCTCCAGGGAGAAACAGTCTCCCTTCTTGTGAAGTTGGGGCCTGTTCTGCTTTGGGTTAGTGCTATGCCTGAAGAAGCTTCTCCTGACTCTGACCCCTGGAAAGTCCCACCTAGTGCTTCTGATCTGGGGGTCAAGCAATCTAATCCCTCTTCCACATGCTGTCCCTTAACAATGAATAACAAGTCCCTTTTAGCCTTCTCAAGGACAAAAAATCCCAGCTCCTTCCAGTAGAAGAAGCAGGGTAGTATGCTGGATGGAGCTTTGAAACAGGAGTCAGGAAAACTTGGGTTCACATCCCACCTCAAAAATTAGCTTTGTGATCCTGGGCAAATCACTCACCATCTCTAAGCCTCAGTTTCTTCATATGTAAAGTAAGGTGGGGTGGGAAAGCTGCACTTGATGACTATGAAGGTCACTTCCAGCTCTAAATCAATGATCTAATCTATAGATCACCTACATCCATGACCCTATGCCCTTAATCACCCCTAGGAGGAGGACAATGGTGCACTCCCTCCCAGGGAGAGGACTCAGCCTGACCACGGGCCCATTCACCCACCAATCAATGTTCTCAGGTCCCTTCCAACTCTGACTTTCTAATTTCTCTGTGCCCATGGCCCTTCCCATCGCACTCTAGCATTCTGTGTTCTATGATCCCAGATCCCTTCCAACTCTGACATTCTCTGTTCTGCGATCCCAGGTCCCTTCCAGCTCTGATGTTCTATGTTTCCTTTCCAGTTCTGACATTCTATATTCTCTGCTATTTCTCTCGTTCTCAGTTCTGGTGTCTGAGCTGTTTATTCAGTGTCCCAGTGGGTACCACCTGCCCTTCTAACCCTGCTGTCATGCTAAGCTGTGAGTATGGGGAGGGAGGAGAGTGGTCACTGACTCTGAGCCAGGACTCTGATGTCGTTTCAACCATGTCTCCATGGCCATAGGCCATGACATTGGGAAGAGGAAGGAACAGTTGGGGGAGGAGGGTGGAGAAGGAGAGGAAATAAGCCTGTGGTTGCTGAGTCCTTCCTGGTAGGAGAGATTCCCAGTAGCAGCATTGCTATCAGACAGGAAAAGAGCCTAGATTGCTCAAAATAGAACATTCCCAGCAAGGAGCTTGGTCTAAATTCTCCACTCCCACCATATGGTTCTGATTGTGAGCCAGGGGTGTGGAAGAGAAAGGAGGAGGGGAAGTATCAGTCAGAAGAGAGGAGATGTGAGGAGAGGGGGCTGGGAAAGCCAAGCAGTGTGTAAGGAGCCACATGCCAGGTGGTACGATGGTGGCACAAGTGATGACCCCTGATGGAGTGATCCAAAGGGCATTGAACAGTTCTCCTCAAAGTAGAAAATCCCAAGCTGAAGATTCAAGCCTCTAGGCTCAAGATCTGCCTTTCCCTTCCCAACCCCTGCCCCTCATCCTCTTCTGAAATGTAAATCCTCCTACAATTGCCAACTCAGGAAGCTGTGATCAGGCAGTGCTTTCTTGGGTCAGACATCAGATCCTAAAAGTAGAGCAAGAAGGGACCTCAGAGGCCCTCTAATTATAGGGGAGGAAACTGAGACCCAGGAAAGGAAAGTGGCCTGCCTGAGACCATACATGGAGGAAGTCTTAGAGGCAGGTGTGACAAGAGATGCTGGGACTAAAAAGCTGAGTCCTTTCCACCATATTAACATAGACACATGTGGCCAGCCCTTCCCCTCTTTCTGACCTTAGCTTTTTCATCTGCAAAATGGGAATGGGGTGGAAGGGGGACACTAAGTAATCTCCAAGACCCCTTTGAGTTTGGCCATCCTGTTTTCTATATTCTCAGGTCACTCCCAGTTCTGATGTCACATGTTCTAAGGTCCCTCTCAGCTCTCACGTTCTCTGTTCTCACATCCTGCTCTGCTCTGCCGAGTACTGTTTCTAAGTCCCTTCCTGCTCTGCCACTCTCTGTCCTAGGCTCTAATTAATTCTGATATTTTCTGACCCATGATCTTTATAAGAAGAACATCAAAGGAATGGGAATTATGTTGAAGGGAGGGGATGGGTACTTTTGGAGCACTGGACATTAATGAGGGTGCCATAGAATCCTGGGCATCCAGGGACATCATGGAATACCAGATATTTGCTTATCAGCCCAATGCTGGCCATGAGCTGGGAAGCCTAAAGCCCTCAGAACTGGTTAAAAGCTAACACTATTACCAACTTTAAACTCCACCTCAAGCCCAGGGCCATTTCCCTGAGCATCATGGCTGGCAAGGTTAGAGAGGGAAAATGTGAGGCAACAATCATGAAATGGTCATCTACTAGAGACAGAAAGTCCTGGGTTGTACTGGGCTGCACTGGGCCAGTTGACTCAGGACTTCAGGAAACACAAAGGAAAGGAAGGATATTGGTCCTTGCTTTTGGGAGCTTATAGTTTGGGTAGGGGTAACTAAACTCACCCAATGGACAATATGGAGCAAGTCATTTTCTCCTCTCTCTAGGCCTCAGTTTCCTCCTCTGTAAAATGTCAGATCTGGTCTAGATGAGCCTTAAAGGTCCCTTGCAGTCCCTAGGATCCTCTGGTGCTATAATCTATAACTTCACAGCAACATTTGAAAAAGCTAAGAGAATGAAGCTGAATTCAGCAAGAGAGAGATGAGGAAAGGGCCCAGAAGATGGAGATTGGGAGCTGGGGAATGCATGGATGTGACATCATAAAAGTTACTAAGGTAACTATTCAGGGAGGCTCTCACCCAACTCCCTCTTTTTACTTTGTGGTCCAGAGAAAGACAATGACTTGTCCACGTCATCTAGGGAGTGACTGATGGAACGGAGATTAGAAACCAGTTTTTTGGTGCTGTTTTTGTTTTGTTTTCACTCGGAATGCAGCAGCTTTCTACTCAACCATACCAAATTTGCCCATCTTACTTTGGGGAAAGTTATTGAAACTTGTGGTCAGGAGAAAAGCTAGGTAAACCAAGTTCCACCCCATTTTTCTGTATGACTTTTGGCTAGTGGGCAAATCCCAGGCTCTTAAGGAAATTCTCTCCTCCTGTAGGGGAAAGCATCCAGTTTGTTGTGTCTTAAAGGAAACCTTCCAACCCTGTGATCTGCTCCTACCCCAATACCTTTATCTTGCCCTAACCTTGACTTCACCTTAGTGGGATGTTTTGATGGTATTCACTTGAGAAGATATTTGGACTTATTTTTGGAGGGAAAAAAATATTTCTTCCCCTTTCCTTCCTCTCTGCTGCTTGCAATAGTTGCAGTTGAATGGGAGGTCACCCCTGTGCCATTGACCTCCCAAGGTCCTGTGAGATATCCCAGAATAGGAAGAAGCTGGAGAGAAGATGCTGAGAGTTGCTGCTGACTGAGAGTCAGCAAGGGAAAGGAGGAGGGGCAAATAGCCAGGACAGAGGCTAGCTCCAAGCTTTGTTGAAGAGTAACTCAAATAATACTCCTGTCCCAGTCCCCTCATTCCTCAGCCTAACACTTAGCATATCTCAGCAATAGATAATCTCTGAATCTTACCACATCCAATCCAGCAGCAAGTAGCATATTGTCTACCTCTATAACAAGGATTCCCAACTTGGGTTATGAGAAGTTGGTCAAGAGGGCCATGGGGAATATTTGGCGAATAATTATAATGTCCTATTAAAATATTCTAGAAATTCCAAATTTATTTCTAACCAATGGAGTGACAAAAAATTTTGGTATACTTTTGTAGAAAAACATTCCCTATTTTCTTATCTGCAAATGCATGGTAAATTTTATTTCATTTTATATCAAATTGAGAGTATAGGAAGGTTTTCCAGACTCAGGGGGCAGGGGTACCCTAAAAGGCTAGGAACCCTTGACCTACAGTATATATTCCCAATCTTTTCTTTCCCCATCACTACACTAGTAATAATAACTGGTGTATTTATGTAGAAGTTATAAGTCTGCATGACACTTAACACACATTATCTCCTCCGAGACTCACAACCACTTTGTACTAATATCATTTCCATTTTATAGAGAAGGAAATTGAGATGAAGAGAAACCAAGCAGCTTGCCTCTGTCACAAACCCAGTGAGTGTTATTTGGATGGTGGTGTTCCAGAGTTGCCCCCTCCCCCGACCATCCCACGGCCCTAGTTAGACACTTATCTACTACGCCAGCATCACAGCCTCCTCCTTGTCTCCCTCCATACTCCAATCCCTAGCTTTCAGAGTATATACAACTTTGATCTGATCACTCTTAAGGGAGGGGAGACAGGCAAAGCAGTCTGACCAACGCCACGCAGTAAGGGCCAGAGCCAAGAGTAGGGCAAGACTAAGGGCTTCAGAGTCAGAGCAAGCATCAGAAGGGGCCTGCTCACTCCTGACCTTCTGAGAAGAGAGCTTTCCTGGAGGTGCCTTATCCTGAATGTTTAAAGCATTGCCTAGAATTATGAGAAGCCTTTGGGGATCCTGATCCAAGTAATGAGCCATCTATTATCTTGACCTTCAGTCAGTCAATTGACAAGCACTTCTTAAGTGTCTACTTAGACACTGAATAGGGTCCTGGAGATTCGGAACCAAAGTCCCTTATGTTCGATCCAGGAAGACAACAGGTACACTTATGTGTGTACACACAATGGAAGGACTGGCCAATGAGAGCCTCGGCCTTACAGCATCCTCAGGTTTGCCTTTTCTGGGCCTTGCCGAGTATTCTCTGCGTGATTCCAAGCTAACCCATGGAGCATTGGTGACTCATGTTCATCCATGAGTATTGGGGGCTGGACCTGGGTGGTAACCCATGAGTCTTCTGGTTGGCTGGGAGGACTGATGATTCAGAAGGCACAGGTCTAGAACTGAGTTCAAATACAAAAGAATGACTATGTCCCTCCCTCTGCCCCCTTTTAGTTTTTTCTTTTCTTGTTGGGGAACCAAAAGCTGCCGTGGGCAGCCAGGTGTGGGGTAGGACAGTGGCCACCTTATCTCTGGTCATCCACTCAACCCATGTCTGTACAAATACCTCTTTTGTGCGTGTTCTTTCCTGATCTTAGGTGACCAGATTACTACCTGGTAAGCTTTGTGTGCTTTAAAAGGCAAGAAAAGCCATCAGTGCCCCTCAGCAACCAGAAACAACACCAGTCTGCTTGTGGGCTATGTGTCTGAAGAGGGAAGGGTGTACTTCCTGATTCGGGAGGATTATTTTGTAAGAGCTCATCTTCCCATACTCAATAAATAGCCCTTGATAAAAGCTAATTGATGTCAACTATTTCATTGATAATGGGGGTAACATACTATATGGGGTCCTGTGAAAGACAGCAGTAAAACTCTTAGGCTCTCAGGGTTACCACTAGAATCCTGTTGATCTCTGAGGTCTGAATTGCTGTCCTATTGATGCTGGCCAAGTCAAGGACCCCTCAGTGATGGAAAATAAGTTGTTTTCCAGAAATGAAGGCCAAAGTCTTGCCTCTTCCCGTCAGAGAGGCACCTCCCCCTCCTAGGACTGGGGCAGCGTGATCCCCACGCCTTAGAGAGACTTTCCTCCCAGTGGAAAAGTCTGAACTTGGAAAGGGACAAAACCTGACCTCTGGTCTGAAAAGCTGAATTATGATACACAGTAGGGCTTAAACTATTTTGGGGGTGGCAGGATAACTGAGGAGAAGGCAAGACATACCACAGACATGACCAATCAGCTAGAGCTTATTAAATCTTATTCTTCATAATAAGTCCCTCAGATATACACAGAATGACACCACAGTTTTGATCCCATTAACTCATGTGCTTGGTTACCTTCAGCAGAGTACTGGGGAAAGATACAGAGTTTAGATAGTGCACACATCTTGCTTGCCTGTGTAACTTTCGGCAGGACATTCAACCTCTCTGGGCCTCAGTCTCCCCATCTGTAAAATGGGAGGGTTGAACTAGATGATCTCTGAGGCCCCTGCCTGCTCTGAATCTATGATCCAACCCAGGGGTGGCAAAGTTGAATAAATACCAGGGGCCTCTGTTCCATATGTAAGGATCCCTGCAGGCTGCATAGTGACTTCCTTTTGAAATGTAACGCTATGAAGGTTTTATTGCATTCTTATTGATTTTGCTTAATATTTCCCAACCATTTTTTTCAAAGCAATGATATTTAATGAAAGAAAAAAATAAAACCAAATAACATGGAAAAATAATCCCCCATCTACACAGAGGCATACTCTCTCACAGGTAGAAGAGGTGTGGAGGAAAATGAATCCAGTCCTCAGCATTGTAGACCTAAACCTGCCAGAAGCAATTTTTGTGAATTTCTCATCATTCTGGTCTAAACATTTCTACTCAGAGAGGAAAAAATGTCCAAACTGAAAAAGGCCCCTCATTTCTTTGTTTACCTCCCTTGAACTCAAGTCATTTTGAAGTCCCAATGTATAATATTTCCCAATTACAATTTTAATCTGGTTCTAGCTGCATTGGGGAGTGCTGCTATCAGAGGCACTTTAGACACCTCTGATCCAGCCAACCAGCATCTCACAGATTGGGAGAGTTGACAGTACCTTAGTAGCCATCAAGAGCAACCTAGACTCTAAAGGAATTCCCAGCATAACCTAACTGTCAAGTGGTCATGCAACATCTGCTCAGACCTCGAGAGGGAGGAACTTACCACACCTTTGGAGCATCCCATGTCAATTTGGGACATCTCTAATTTGTAAGAAGGGCAGCTAGGAGGTGTGGTGGATAGGGTTGCTGTTTGCCCTTCCTTCTAGAAGAGGACCATGACACCCAGAAGGTGATGCCACAACATGCAAGTGATTTGGATTTAAGTGAGGGAGAGCTATGCCAGGTCACCAGCCTCTTTCTCCTTCCGAGCCATCTGGGTCCAACAGCAAGAAACAGATCAGAACAACCAGAGATGACCCCACAGTAGATAAGAACCTGGGGTCAGGAGTCAGAAGACCTGAGTTCAGATGAGGCCTTAAACACTAGCTATATGCCCCTGAGCAAGTCACTTTACCCCATTCCCCATTTCTTCATCTGTAAAATCAGCTGAAGAAAGAAGTGGCAAACCATTCCAGTAGCTTTGCCAAGAAAACCTCAAATGGAGTCAGGAAGATTCGGACACAACTGAACATGACTGAACAACAACAAATTTGTAAGAAATTTTTCTTGACAGAATCGAGCGCATTTAGGGTTAGAGTCCCTAACCCTAAATGCCTCGATTCTAACCCTAACCTAACCCCATCCCTAACCCTAAATGCACTCAAGTTGGAATATTAAGCACTTACTATGTACCAACTTTTCAGCTCCTCAATGACCTCTCCTGATTGGAGGGCTGGAGGGTAGAGCATCCAACTCCTTCCAAAGCCTTTCTTTTCAGAAATTTCCAGATTATTCTCCACTTTCTATCAGCTGCTCTGCTTGGCTTAGACATCATGCTCCACACCTTGCAAGTACTTGGTTCTCCTCCCTCAGTCTCTTTTTGTTTTCCTTTTGTGGGTTCCCCTGTACGCTCCCAGAGGACACAGAATGTCTTTCTGATGTGTATTCTTCCATAGAGGTACTCAGAGGAATCTTGGAAGACTTGTATGAACTGATGCAGAGTCAACGAAGCAAAGACGAGAGAATAAGATAAAGAAGGACTAGACTCATGTAAAGGAAACCAACACTAAAAGACACTGGAGTTTAAATCAGTACCACGGCCCCTCTTGGCTTTTGAGATTTGATGGCAAAGACTGCCTTCCCTCTTGCAAAAGGTGCAAAAAGAGGCATATAATTAATTGTACTTCTTTGTTTAAAGGATGGGTTCTACTGGAGAGGCAGGGAAATTGTTAGGAATGAGGGCTTTTTAGGTATCAATAATTTTAAGCATCATTAATTTTTTCAATCAATAATCAATCATTTTTTACAGTGGTTTTGGTTAATTGGTCAGTCAATAATCATTATTAAGTGCCAAGGTCTGAGCTAAGCGCTGGGGATGCAATAATGCCTAATACTAACAGCTAACATTTATACTAGTGCTCCAAAGTTTGTAAAATGTTTTACATGAGTTTTCTCATTAATTCTTCACAAGAGCACTGTGAGACAGGCACTATTATGCCCATTTTACAGATGAGGAAACTGAGGCAGAGAGGGTAAGCAACTTGTCCAGGGTCACACGAAATTAGTAAGTGTCTGAGGTAGGATTTGAACTCAGTTCCTCCTAACTCCAAATCCAGCACTGGATCACTTAGCTACTGACCTCAAGGAGCTTATATTTTAATAGGGGAGATAAACATGAAAATAACTGGGTACAGACAAGATCTATACAGAGTAGATAGAAGGGGGGTGGGAAGAATTCAGCTTCTGACAGAAGGCAGGATTTGAAATGAGTCTTGAAGAAACTCAGGTAACCAAAAATGTACAATGGGAGGGTATTCCTGGCATAGGGGATAGCCAGTGCAAAGACCCACGGTCAGGAGATGAGTGTTGTTCCAAAGCAATAGCAAGTAGACCAGAGTAGTTGGATCATAGAGTGCTGTTCGATGGTTTTTCAGTCCTGTCTGACACTTTGTGACCCCATTTAGTGTTTTCTTGGCAAAATTACTGGAGTAATTTCCTTCTCCAGGTCATTTGACAGGTAAGGAAACTGAGGCAGACAGGGTAAAGTGACTTGCCCAAGGTCACACAGCTAGTAAGTATCTGAGCCTGGGATTTGAATTTAGGAAGGTGAGTCTTCCTGATTGCAAGCTTGGCGCTCTAACTCTCCACTGTGCCTTCAAATACCTAAACAACTTTTCATAGCACCTGCGAGGTACTTCCCAGTTTAAGAATATCCCCATCCAAGAGGAGGTACCTTCTCAAATTCAGTCAACAAGCATTTATTAAGCTGCTTACTATATGTCAAGAGAAGTACTAAGTATGCAGGAGAAAGGAAGACATTCCCTTCCCTCAAGGAGCTTAACTTCTAATGTGGAAGCCTAAAAGGGGGTTGTGGGGAATGAGAATGAAGGTACTCTGAACCAGGGCATCGCAGAGAAAGTCCAAAGAATCAAGAGGACTTCCTTCCCAAGACCTAGGTGATCTAAGCTTCTTCCTCAAAATGGGAGCTCTGGGAAGGGCCAGTCAGTCTGAGGAAGAGGACTTGAGGGGGTGGCCCTTCCAGTGTGAGCAGCAGCCCAGGATAGGAGACAGCTCCCTGAGTGAAGGAGAGAAAGTCCCACAGAGACGAGTCAAGGGGGCAGCCCGAGATTCAACGTGCAAATAGCCAGAAGTAACATGGAGCTAAGTCTGCTGACCAGGGGACAGACACCGGGTGGGGAGGAAAATCAGGGTGACAATGTAAGGAGAGGACACGGCTATGAATACAAAACAAGGTGTAAGTACACAGCGATGATACTGGTTTTCCCGGGTGACTCCTAGGCTTGTTCAGAGGGCTCCACATTCCAGGAAACGTGGCCAGGAATGGGAGCAATGGCAGGATTGCTGTGAAGTCACTTCTTCCCTGAACCTCAGTTTCCCCACTGGTAAAACGAGGGGACTGGCCTGATGATGTCCGAGGTTGCTTCTAGCACTGATTTTGTGAGCCTATAATAGGAAGTTTTCCAAAGGGACCTCAGAGGTGATTCAACTCTTTCCCTCCTCCCGCTTTCAAGAGTTTGTTTTGTTTCCTAACCTCTCCCTTACTGCGGCTTTGCACTTTGTTATGCTGGGTTCTGTGGAATTCTAGGGGAAGGAGGGATGCCTGGAGTGAGCGTCTGCCTTTTACAGCTTCCCTCCTCCTGCATTCCCAGCTCAGGCGGAGAGCCTGCAAGCTTTCAGTGATAAGATCTAGGGCACAGTCTGCTCACTGACCTGGTCTGAGCTCTTAAACTGGCTGGCCCAGGTTTGGGTCTGGGCTTTTTCCTGCTTGGAGTTTCAGGAGAATGCTGCCGGACTCAGCCACTGTTAACTTGCTGGGAGCCTCTGCAGATTCAGAGAGAGTGAATTGCCAGGTCTTTGGTCTGAGATTGCTGCCCTGGTTATCACTGTGAGCTTCTACCCTAGCTGGGGGCTACAACAGAGTCCCTGCTCTGCTTCTGGGATCAAAGCTTTGGTTTGTTTCTAGAACAGGTTTCCTGCTTAGAATATAACTAGAGCCCATGAATGTGACCCCTTCTCTCCCCTCTATTAATTTGTTACTTGGAACTAGGTAGTGTGTGACAAAGCTGTCCTGCGTCAGTGGTTCCTACACCCAGCGCTGGTCTAGGGATACCCTGGGATCTCTTCCTGCTCTGGTACTACCTGACCTCGTCTCCACCCTCCTTGGGTCCCTGCTTCTAGTAATGTCTGCTCCTATCCACATTTCATTCCCAGTATGGGAAGACTTTTTTCTGACTCCCTGAGCTGCTCAGGGGGTGGACAAGTGACTCCTGACTTTCTTTTTTTTGGTTTTGCCAATTGGAATTCAATCTGGTGCATTTTCTAGATTTTTGTGGAGGTGATGTGGTGAGGAGATGAGGAGATAGACTGTTTTCTCTTACTCCATCCTGACTCTGCACACACACACACACGCACACACACACACGCACACACACACACACACACACACACACACACACACACCATTATATCTCTAAGGCATCACAGTTTTTTAAAATATTGTCCCAATGCTCCCAAAGGATATTCTCCCCAAATGGTTAAGCAAAACTTCCTTTACGAATGGGGGCAACTGAGGACCTGGCTGCTCTGCACGTCTGTAGTTTACTATTTGTTAGCAAACATTTCATTTGGATAATTCACATCAATGCTATTTCTTCTGTGTGACCTGAGGATTGTTCCTCCCCTTGTTGCCTTTACTGTCTTCCTTGTGTTTCTGGCTCATTTCTCTTCACTCCGGCTCCCTCTGTGCCACTTCACTTGATAATTTCATCAGCTTCCATTGATTTAATTCTATGCTGATAAATTTTTAAATCTGCTTATCCAGCCATAGCCTCTCTGCTGACCTCTAGTCTGCCATCTTCAACTCATCCATCTCACTCTGGCTATCCTATAGGTTCCTTGAATTTGGAATGTCTTAAACTCAACCCATCTTTTCCCCCAAGCCCTCTCCCTTCTAAATTTCCCTGTCACTGGCCAGGGCATCACCATCTTCTCCGCTCCCCAGGCTCACAAGCTAGCAGCCATCCCCTACTGTCTCTCTCAAGCCTCACATCCAGTCTATGTTGGCAAGGCTTCTCAATTTCACCTTTTCTCCTTTCTCTCCTCTGCCTCTACCACCAGCCTGATGTGTGCCCTCATCACCTCACTCCTGGACTATTGCATTGTTTGGTCTCTCTGTCTACTCCCATCCATCCTCCACTGAGCTGTCAAAGTGACCTTCTTAAAGCACAAGTCTGACCTTGCAAACCTTCTCCCCTTCTCCTTCTCGAAGACTAAACTCCATCTTATCCCCCAAGATTAGATATAAAATTCTGTTTGGCATTCAAAACCATGCATAACCTGACCACACTCTGCCTTTCCAGCTTCTCACACCTTATACCCACGCTATGTACTCTTTGATCAAGTGACAATGGGTTCCTCTCCATCTCAACAACCAAGTCTGTCCTGCCAGGGACTAGGAAGGATTGGAACTCATAGCAAGCAAAGAATGCTCCTCTTTCATAGCAAAACCCCATACATTTATGTAAATTAGCTTATAATATAACTCTTTCTAACCTGTATCCTAGAAATATATCATGCCAAAAGCCATTCTCCAATAGATTAATGGTCAAAGGATATAAACAGTTCCCCCCAAAATTGTAAACTATTAAACATATGAAAGAATGTTCCAGATTACTACTACTAAGAGAAATGCAACATACCTTCTACTCACTGGCAAAGATGACAAAATACAGAATAAATGTTGGAGGGGTCAGGGGGAGATCAGGCACAGTGGTGCATTGTTGGGAGAGCCGGGAACCAGTCTAATCATTTTGGAAAGCAATTTGGAATTATTCAAATAAAATGACTAAAATGTCCATACCCTTTGCCCTAGAGAGTCTGTTATTCAGCTTATACCCTAAGGAAGCTAATGATGAGGAGCTGTCCATATCCACCAACTCACTTATAGCAGCATTTTTTGTGATAACAAAGAACTGGAAACCAAACATTTATTATATATCATATAATTATTATTTAATATTATATAATTATTATATAATATTATTATTATATTTATATAATATTAATTATATAATTGATGGATTATTATATAATCCATCAATTAGGGAGTGGTTCAACATGACATGAATGTAATGAAATATAACTATGCTGTCAGAAAGGATGACTATGATAAAGCACGTGACTTCTCTAATGTACAGAGAAGCAGGTGAACTTCAACATCGAGTGATTTATAGAGAAGCAAGCAGAGCCAAGAAAACAACATACATGATTTCTATAACAATGTAAAGGAAAAGAACACCCCCTACACACACACACACACACACACACACACACACACACAAGTAAATGTTACAAAATTTGAAAGAATCATTGTGGTTCAAAAGAATATATGTGGGAAGGCACCACCACCTCCTCATTTGGCAGAGATAGAAGGTACACAGGCATGGTAAATGACACATATTTTCAGACTTTTTCAATATATTGATGAGTTCTCTGTGTCTGTCTGTCTTCCCTCTCTCTTTAAAAGTATTTTTGTTAAATGGAATGGCTCTCTGAGGAGAGGGAGAGGGTTACTGGGGGAAATTATGGTGATGTAAAACAAAAACAAAAAAATCAATAAAAACTTATTTTTAAAAAAAAGAAAGAAGAATATTTGTCATAGTACGTGCCTGATCCAGCCGAACAGACATTTATTAAAACCTTCCTTTGGGACAAGGAGTCATAGGTGAGGAAGATGAGACCCAGAAATAGACGGTGACTTTCCCAGGGCACACAGTTAGTAAGTGGTAGAGCTGGGCCCATACCACATGGGCTCCAAGGTCTCTGACTGCAAATCTATCACCCTTTGGGAGTCATCCAACTAGGTCCCTATTAAACATAATCTCCTCCATGCTACGGATTCAAAGACAAAAGCCAAACATCCCCTGCTCTCAAGTAGTTTCTATTCTACTGACAGCATTTCAGTGCATTATTATAGCATAATAAGATCATAGCCCTAGAGTTCAAAGGTACTTCAGAGATTACTTTCTTTTCCCATTTTGACGATATGGAAACTGAGGCCCAAGGGGACCTAAGTGACTTGATCAAGATTACAGAACTCTTTCCAGCATAATTGCTCCCCACCAACTCCAGCCAAACCACTCATCATTCCCCAGAAGTAACTCCCAGTCATTCAGCACTGTACCTTCATTCCTATCCTTTCCTCCACCTAAAAAGCACTAAGCCCAACCATGGCTGGTGAACAAGTGCCTCATCCTTCAAAGAGTCCTCTAGAGTTTCCCCAGACCCTTTTCTCACCTCCCACATCATTTTGTATTCCTCTCATATAACTCTCCAGTAGTACCTCCTGTGAAAATAAATGGTGAACCCTTCCTTATCACATTTCACCATGTTATCTCTGCCATATCAATGAGGGAACTCTTGAAGGAGACACATTCTTTTGGCCTTCCGAAGGCAAAACTCTGACCCCATCATTCCTTCAGAGGCTCAGAAGCCTTTCATTTGCCCAGTGAATAAACTCCAGAATCTCCCATTCAAGGTTCTCCATTGACTCAGCTGACCCTACACTCCTCTACCTTAATGTTCTCTGCGTTCCAGCCAAAAGTATTCCCCAAAGAGTTGAAGTCCAAGTTCATGATTTAGACTTAGAGAAGGGATGTAGAAAGGCCCTGTTGAATAACAGATAGTTCATCTTAAACTCTTATTACTTATTTGTTTATTAAGTTGGAGGAAAAATGGGAAACCTTACCGTTGTCAACAGTCTCTGGAGTCCTAGGGACTAGGTGAAGAGAGGAGACAAGACAAAGTATCTTGAGATATTCCCCTTTTATAATCTAAAACTCCTCCCTGTCCATCAGCTCGTGATCTAAGGCTAGCATGGAAAAGAAGAAATCAAGTCCATGACAAGTTTCACCCATCCCTCTAAATCCTTGAAACCAGCCCAACCCTAGGGAGGGAGACAAAGATAAATGTTTGCAGATCAGTATCTTCTGGGGACATGTGGTTCTTTCCAGGTGTATGTGGGTTGGGGAGGTATAGTAAGCAGAAGTGACAACAGGCCCCTCCTTCACTTTGGGCTAACGATAAAGAATGGTCTGAGGAGGCGAAGCTGCTTTTTCCCCATCACCCGCCATCCATTACAAAAACCTGCCACTTGTATGTAATTTATGTATGTAATTTAATTAATTTGTATTTGTATGTAATATATCTAATGTCTAAAGATTTGCATATACACCAGACTGCTCATCACCTAATACCAATAGTCCATAAATTTATATAAATCAACTAACATTATATATTGCAATTCTGTGCTATATATTACAAGTCTGTCTAAGCAGTATCCTAAAAATAGCCATTTGTTAAATGCTCAATTCAATCCAAGAAGCGTTTATTAAACTCTTCCTTTGGGCAAGTTGATAGGTATATGGAGTAGTCAGTGAAGTCTGTCCCAAAGTCATATATTAATCACTCAATCAAATCAATAAACTTGTATTTACAATACCATACAAATTATAAATTATGTGAGACAAGCACTAATTTTGTTTCATTTTGTCACACTGGCTTGACTCAGAATATCTGATCTTGTCATTTGAAATTGGATTGAGTTGGCTTCCTTTAGCTAATTCTCTGTCATTTAAATGGTGGATTTTGTTCCATGTTCCATGTTTCTTGTTCTCTCATTTTGAAAATTCCTTCCTTATTTGTATTTACCTTACCATAATGCCAGGCACATAGGAGCTTCTTAATAAAGGTTTACTGACTGATTGGCTCTGATTTTTAAGAATGGATGTTATTCCAAGGAAGCGGGTAATAGTTGTACCCTGAAAGAGCACACTTCAGTGACTGTTAGTGACACCGCAGAGGTTGTTACTGTGGATAAGTCATTTGTTTTGAGTGGCGAGACTCTGAACTTACTCTCCTCTGGGTCTCCTGAGCCAGGCTGGATATATACTCTTAGTTTAATGCCCCATTCCAAGTTATTCTCCTCAGTGTTAAACAGCAATAAATAGTGCCCAAAATCATTTAACCTATTAACTTCAATGAGCTTTTAGGAAGGGATATTTTCTGTGAAGATAGAACACAAGTAGAAGTTACAAATCATTTTTCCCTACCCTTAATCAAGGGATCACATTCTCCCATCTGTTGCCTTAGTCCATGGCAAGAGGGGGTTCACTCTTCCATCATTTGCTATAATTCATAAGCCCCACCAAACTGACTTTTAAATTCAGCATCAATAATGGATGGATGAATCTATGCCTCAACTAGACCAAACAGATCATCCCCCTTTAGGGTCTCAGGTGCCACCTCAATCACACTTGGCTTTCCACAAATGCTTGAATGGACTCCATCTGCCAGACTTCTAGAAGTTGACGTGGCGACCTTTCAAAGCTCACTACTTCTAGTCATCTCCAATACTCCTTCACCTTAGAAAGAATAGGAATAGCAGAGACATGGGCCATTCACTCATGGACCACATAGCAGTGTACCCAATGGGGAGATAATAGCCTGAGGCCCACAGAAGACTTACAAGAATGGCTGCCCTGTGGCTTACAGCTGTCCTTGCCCCCTCACTCAAACACAGCCTGATAGGAAAGAAGAGGTTCTACTCAGCAAATTAGTGCCTTTTTGAAGGCACCTCAGTTCCAGCTTAGCTGCCAATCAGTAATTCATCTCTTCATCACATGGTTAGAAGACCAAATCCAGTTATAGAATGGTTATTCAGGCTGCAAAATCTACATGGGGATTGTGGGCTTATTGGCCAGTCCTCCATTACACAAGAACCATTCAAGCCCACCAAAGGTTCCCAAACTTATTTGGTCTACCACTCCCTTTCCAAAAAAAAAAAAATTACTCAGCACCCCTTGGAAATCTACTTTCCTTAGCCATCTAATGTTCATTTGTTTTTGTTTTTTTTTGAAATTTGTGTCATTTCAAAAATAAATTTTTTAAATGATGTACCTTAAATTTAATAATTTATTATAAATTTGTGGGGTTTTTCTGCATCAAAATTTTGATGATACAATATTGCATCATGTAACCATATAATATCATATTGTTAAAAAAAAGTCATTACACATACATATTCCTGCTGATGCATGCTGGACTTTCCAACAATGTGTGACATGCTGGCCTGCCAACACTTTCTTGTTAAGACCTGTCTGCAGACTTGACCACTGATTGGTTATACTATAACTTGAACTTTGTGTGTTTATTTGGACAATAATGTAATCACTATGACTTTAACTCTTTTACACAACAGATGAAATATGCAGGAATGGATTTTCAAGATTTCTCTTCTTTCCTTATGCTTCCACCACTTCCTTATTTTTATTCAACATCCCCCAATTGTACCCAAGGCTACTTCTGCCCCCTTGAGTCATTCCAGTGCTCCCAGGGGGTGGTATCACCCAGTTTAGGAAACTCTGAAGCCCATAATAAAATAGGATCAGTTGCACTATAGGGCAAATTAAAGCATGGTTAAAAATGAAAAACAATGACAAGCACTGACCAAGTATCACGTGAAATACTCTAATGAATCTTCCAAAAAACACACAGACCTATAGGAGTTGGTAGATGCAGGGGCTGTTGTCTATTCCTCTCTCTACATGGCAGCATAAGTTTCTTAAAGGAAGAATACTGAGACGACCAGAAAAAAAAACTCCAAGGAGCTGCTCACAGTTGCTATGAAGAAAAGAAAACTTGTAATAGGCAAGATGATATAAAGCCTGAAACACTGCAGTTTGGAAAAAGGTAGTTTTTACATATAAAATTCACATTTTCATTCAAGGTTAGATCAAATCTATTATCATAAAAAATACAGAAGAGCTTCTAGGTTCTGGGCATCTTCACCAGGCTACCAAATATGTAGCTTTCCCCACCAAAAGAAATTGTTTTAGGGATTTCTTACTTCAAATGAGCCTAAAAATCTTGTCCCCAGTAAGCGAATTATGGATATTGATATATCGCTCTACTGAGAAGTAGAATTGGTCCAGAATTACAAAATTTCCCAGGTGGAGCTGAAATGCTGCAATACAGCCTAGTACCATGCTGCATGTCTTGAAAGGTTAAGAAATTTATCCAAAAACTGGAGGAAGATATGCTTCAATTGACTGAGACCTCCCTTCCTTCAAGCTCCATTTAAAAAAAAGCAAACCCAATGAAGTCTAATCAAAGCCAGACTTGGAAAACTAAATATTAATTAAGGAATGCTCAATATCCAACCCATCAAAAAAGTTTTATCATGAATTTAAACATCTACCAATATGATTATTTTGATAAACAAAGAACAGAAAGAATTATAAGTGAATGGAACTTCTATTGGGCAAGGGTTTTTAAACATATGTATTGAATTGGACATAGTCACAAAACTGTCCTGCTTGTCTCTGCCCCTTCTCAAATTTCTTTCTGCTCTCATCTATGTATTTTGTTTCACATTTCATTGATACTTTTCTTTCTTTTTTGTATTGCTGTCATTCCCCCAATAAAAGCATTCTCTCATAGTAAATAAGGAGAGTCAAAGTAATTAATCATTACCTTAATTTTATGCATGTAGCTACCCAAGTAGGTGAATTTCTTTTTTAATTTGCTTTTTGATCGGAAAATACACATCATCCTAATAGTGCATAACAGTCAGGAAAAGAACAGTGTTTCAGGACAAGTCAAATTTCATGGGACACAAGACACAAGCAAGCAAAAATGAAATATGTCTGATTTCAATCCCGCTGCAAACTTTCACTATAAATTCATTCCTCTTTTTTTTAAAAAAAAAAAACCTGCTTCTGTTTAATGGATGGGGTCATGCCTCCATTTCCTTTTCATGTTTGGATATTAGAGCTGTGTTTTTGTATAAGTGCGAGGAAGCACAGGAAGGGACCAGTTTAACCAGATGGAAGAGTTCAGAAGAGGGGGGTGAAGTATAAAAAGGCAGAAGGGGCAAGGTTATGAAAAGGTTTTATTTTTGATTTTTTTTTTGATCCTGAAGACATTAGGAAGCCAAACAAAATTTACTGAGTATGGGATGATGAGTAGACCTGTGTTTGGGGAAACTCCTTTTGGTCACTGATTGGAGGATGGATTGGAGTGGGGGGGGGAGGTTACACTAAGAAGACCAATGTGAGCCAAGAGGGGATGAGATTCTCCAAAAGGGAAGTCACTGTATGAGCTGAAAGAAGAGAATGGATTGGAGAAATGATTTGACAGCTGGTTCAAAATGAAGAGTGATTAAGGAGTTAAAAATAATAAGAAATTTGGGAATCCAGGTGACTTGAAGAATGGTGATGTCCACAGTAATTAGGTTATTCAGATGAGGGGTTCATTTAAGGGGAAAGATAAAGTAATGAGATGGGTGCTAAGCCTTCCACACCTGCTCCTCCTGTGTGACAGTCCCACTCAAAAATTCACCAACTTGACTTCCAAAGCTTCATTTTGTATGAATGTGAGTGAGCCGTACCTGTGGCTTAGTGAAGGCTTTTCTTTGGGTAGCTCAAAGGGAGGCAGAAGGGATCCCTAGCCCTCTTCTCTCCCCACCTTGCTCCAAGAGGGATTTTTATTCCTGCCAAGAGGAAAAGCAAGAAGTTGGAGCTGGAGTCCGCTTATGATCAGAGAGGATTTCAAGGATTGTCATGGAGACAAACTGGTGCAATGCAAAGAACTTTGGACATAAAGTCAGAAGATTTTAGTTTCCATTGTAGTTGGTGGCTTTTCTGGAGAATATCCTGGAATGCTTCTGGACAAGTCAATTCATCTCTCTGAGTTTTGACTTCCTCATTTACACAAGAGCAGCAGAATCCACAAAACAACAGAGTGAAATAGATTTCCAGCCCAAGACAGCCTGGAACATGGACAGGAAAGGTCTATCACACCAGGTGCAGAGTGGAGCGCAGCCCAGTGTGGACTGCACAACATGGCAGGGACAGAACCAGAACAGGTTTCATGGCACCACTGGAAGCAGCAGTTCCCAGACTGATCAACCCACAAACACTAAAGACAGCTTCAAAGGTCAGTAAGAAAGTTCTTTCAACTGAGGGAGAAGGAAACACAGTCTGGACCTGCCAGTAGCAGCCACTACAATGGCAGTGTCCATTTTTGGAGCTCTCCACTTAAAGACCCTGGGGGAATTGAGCAGCTGATCTAGATCTCAGCTCTGAGTGGTTATCCTGGGTTGTGGAAAAGTGCTGGCGGTGGAGCTGGAGATGACTCTGGAGAGGGAAACCTGCTGGCAGATCCTGAGTAGAACAGAGTGCTTCTGTTTGCTCCCAGACCAGAGAGCAGACCTTGTGCCACCTTGGAGAAACTGAGAACTTACGGTCCCTAGAGTATACCCTCTTTTTGATAAAGGACTCAAAAGTCAAGCAATTGGCTGGAAAAATTCCCAAAAAAGGAAAAAATAAGACTATAGAAGGCTACTTTCTTGATGAACAAGTATTTTCTTCCATCCTTTCAAATGAGGAAGAACAATGCATACTATCAGAGGAAGACCTAAAAGTCAAGGCTTCTACATCCAAAACCTAAAACAAATGTGCAATTGGCACACACCATAGAGGAGGTCAAAAAGGATTTTGAAAATCAAGTAAGAGAGGTGGAGGAAAAATTGGGAAGAGAAATGAGAGCGATGCAAGAAAATCATGAAAAGTGAGTCAACAGCTTGCTAAAGAACACTCCAAAAATGCTGAAGAAAATAACATCTTAAAAAATAGGCTAACTCAATTGGCAAAAGAGGCCCAAAAAGTCAATAAGAAGAAGAATGCTTTTTTTTTAAATTTTGAATGTTTATTTATTTATTTTTAGTTTTCAACATTCATTTCCACAAATTTTGAGTAGCAAATTTTTTGCCCATCTCTCCCCTCCCCCACCCCATAATCCCATGCATTCTGATTACCCCTTCCCTCAACATGCTCTCTCTTCTATCACGCCCCTCTCTTCCCTTATCCCCATCTTCTCTCTTTTCTTGTAGGGCAAAATAGACTTCTATACCCCATTACCTGTATTTCTCATTTCTCAGTTGCATGCAAAAACGTTTCTCAACATTCGTTCCTAATACTTTGAATTCTAACTTCTTTCCCTTCCTCCCTCCCTACCCATCACCACTGAGAAGGCAAGCAATTCAATACAGGCTATTTATGTGTAGTTTTGCAAATGACTTCCATAACAGTCATGTTGTGTAAGACTAACTATATTTCCCTCCATCCTATCCTGCCCCCCATTTATTCTATTCCCTCTTTTGACCTTGTCCCTCCCCAAAAGTGTTTACTTCTAACTGCTTCCTTCTCCCATTTGCTCTCCCTTCCATCACCCCCCTACCCTACTTATCCCCTTCTCCCTTACTTTCCTTTAGTGTAAGACAGATTCTCATACTAAATTGAGTGAGCATGCTATTCTCTCCTTGTCAAGTATGAAGAGAGTAAGCTTCACTTTTTCCCTCTCACCTTCTCCCTTTTTTCCTCCATTGACAAAGCTTATTATTGCCTTTTTATGAGTGATAATTTGCCCCATTCCATTTCTCCCTTTCTCCTCCCAATTTATTCCTCTCTAACCCTTTAATTTTATTATTTTTTAGATATCATCCCTTCCTCTTCAACTCACTCTGTGCTCTCTGTGTGTGTAAAATCCCTCCAACTACCCAAATACTGAGAAACGTCTGAAGAGTTACAAATATTATCTTTCCATGTAGGAATGTAAACAGTTCAACTTTAGAAAGTCCCTCATGATTTCTCTTTCCTGTTTACCTTTTTCTGCTTCTCTTGATTTTTGTGTTTGAAAGTCAAATTTTCTATTCAGCTCTGGGCTTTTCATCAAGAATACTTGAATTCTATTTCATTGAATGACCATTTTTTCCCCTGAAGTACTATACTCAGTTTTGCTGGGTAGGTGATTCTTGGTTTTAATCCTAGTTCCTTTGACTTCTACAATATCGTATTCGAAGCCCTTCAGTCCTTTAATGTAGAAGCTGCCAGATCCCGTGTTATCCTGATTGTATTTCCAAAATACTCAAATTGTTTCTTTCTAGCTGCTTGAAATATTTTCTTCTTGACCAGGGAACTCTGGAATTTGGCTACAATGTTCCTAGGAGTTTCTCTTTCTCAATCTCTTTCAGGAGGTGATGTCTGGATTCTTTCAATATTTATTTTACCCCCTGGTTCTAGAATCTCAGGGCAGTTTTCCTTGATAATTTCATGAAAGATGATGTCTAGGCTCTTTTTTTGATCATGGTTTTCAGGTAGTCCCATAATTTTTAAATTGTCTCTCCTGGATCTATTTTCCAGGTCAGTTGTCTTTCCAGTGAGATATTTCACATTATCTTCTATTTTTTTATTCTTTTGGTTTTGTTTTGTAATTTCTTTGTTTCTCATAAAGTCTTTAGCTTTCATCTACTCCATTCTAATTTTTAAAGAACTATTTTCTTCAGTGAGCTTTTGAACCTTCTTTTCCATTTGGCTAATTCTGCTCTTTAAAGCAATTCTCCTCATTGACTTTTTGGGCCTCTTTTGCCATTTGAGTTAGTCTATTTTTTAAGGTGATAATTTCTTCATCATTTTTTTGAGTCTCCTTTAGCAAGCTGTTGACTCGCTTTTCATGATTTTCTTGCATTGCTCTCATTTATTTCTCTTCCCAATTTTTCCTCCACCTCTCTTACTTGATTTTCAAAATCCTTTTTGAGCTCTTCCATGGCCTGAAACCACTGCATATTTATTTTGGAGGTTTGCATGTAGAAGCCTTGACTTTTAGGTCTTCCTCTGAGAACCTAAATTCCTAAGTTCTTCCTCATCTGAAAGGATGGAAGAAAATACCTGCTGATCAACAAAGTAACCTTCAATTGTCTTATTCTTTTTCCCTGTGGGGAGCATTTTCCCAGACAGTTACTTGACTTTTGAGTTCTTTGTCAGGGTGGAGCTCAGGGCTGAGATTCAAATCAGCTACTCAATTCCCCCAGGGGCTTTAGACAGAGGTCTCCCAGGGTTGCCACTCAGGGCTGAGATTCAGGGCTCAATTCCCCCAGGTGTTCTAGGTGGAGGGCTTCAAAATTAGAAGCTGCGAGAGGCAAGGTGGGGGGATGTCCAGACCCTGCTCCCCTCTCTTGGGTGATGGAGCCCTCCCACTGACATTTGAAGCTATCTGTGGCATTTGTGGGTTGAGAAATCTGGGAGCTGCTGCTGCTAGTGGCTACCTGAAGTCTGTTCATGGTCCTGTCCCTGCTATGTCAGGCTGCTCTTCCCACTTCCTGGGCTGCGCTGCATGAGAAAAATCCTTTAAAAAGCAGAATTAGCCAAATGGAAAAGGAAGTTCAAAAGCTCACTGAAGAAAATAGTTCTTTAAAAATTAGAATGGAGTAGATGGAAGCTAATGACTTTATGAGAAACCAAGAAGTTACAAAACAAAACCAAAGGAATGAAAAAATAGAAGATAATGTGAAATATCTCACTGGAAAAACAACTGACCTGGAAAATAGATCCAGGAGAGACAATTTAAAAATTATGGGACTACCTGAAAACCATGATCAAAAAAAGAGCCTAGACATCATCTTTCATGAAATTATCAAGGAAAACTGCCCTGAGATTCTAAAACCAGAGGGCAAAATAAGTATTGAAAAAATCCACCAATCACCTCCTGAAAAAGATCCAAAAAGAGAAACTCCTAGGAACATTGTAGCCAAATTCCAGAGTTCCCTGGTCAAGAAGAAAATACTGCAAGCAGCTAGAAAGAAACAATTCAAGTACTGTGGAAATACAATCAGGATAACACAGGATCTGGCAGCTTCCACATTAAGGGATCGAAGGACTTGGAATATGATATTCCAGAAGTCAAAGGAACTAGGACTAAAAGCAAGAATCACCTACCCAGCAAAACTGAGTATAATACTTCAGGGGGAAAAATAGTCATTCAATGAAATAGAGGACTTCCAAGCATTCTTGATGAAAAGACCAGAGGTGAAAAGAAAATTTGACTTTCAAACAAAAGAATCAAGAGAATCATGAAAAGGTAAACAGGAAAGAGAAATCATAAGGGACATTCCAAAGTTGAACTGTTTACATTCCTACATGGAAAGATAATATTTGTAACTCTTCAGACATTTCTCAGTATTTGGGTAGTTGGAGGGATTACACACACACACACACACACACACACACACACACACACACACACACACACACATACACATACACAGATAGAGATCACAGGGTCAGTTGAATGATAAGGGATGATATCTAAAAAATAAAATTAAGGGGTGAGAGGAATATTTTGGGAAGAGGAAGGGAGAAATGGAATGGGGCAAATTATCAGTCATAAAAGAGGCAAGGAAAACCTTTTTCAATGGAGGAGAAATGGGAGAAGGTGAGAGGGAAAAAGTGAAGCTTATTCTCTTCACATTTGGCTTAAGGAGGGAATAACATGCTCACTAAATTTGGTATGAAAATCTTTCTTACACTACAGGAAAATAGGGGAGAAGGGGACAAGTGAGGTGAGGGGGATGATAGAAGGGAGGGCAAATGAGAGGAGGGAATAATTAGAAGTAAACACTTTTGGGGAGGGACAAGGTCAAAAGAGAGAATAGAATAAATGGGGGGCAGGATAGGATGGAGGGTAATATAGTTAGTCTTACACAACATGAATTTTATGGAAGTCTTTTGCAAAACTACACATATGTAGCCTGTACTGAATTGTTTGCCTTCTCAGTGGGAATGGGTGGGGAGGGAGGAGGGGAGAGAATTTAGAACTCAGAGTTTTAGGAACAAATGTTGAGAATTGTTTTTGCATACAACTGTTAAATAAGAAATACCGGTAATGGGATATAGAAACCTATCTTGCCCTACAAGAAAAGAAAGAAGATGGGGATAAGGGAAGGGAAGGATGTGACAGAAGGGAGGGCAGATTGAGGGAAGGGGTAATCAGAAGGCATGATGTTTTGGGGTGGGGGAGAGGAAAGATGGGGAGAAAATTTGGAACTCAAAATTCTGTGGAAATGAATGTTGAAAACTAAAAATAAACAAATAAACATTTTTAAAAATTTACCAACCTGGCTAGCTACATGCATAAGGCTTCAAGAGTAAAGAAAATATTAATTACTATGACTCCTTATTTGTTAAGACTTCCTAAATGACTTATTTTTTAAAACTTTCATGTGGGGGGATGATAGTGACACAAAAAAAGAAAGAAAATAGTATCAATGAAATATGTAACCAAATACACGGATGAGAGCAGAAGGAAATTCTGGTGGGGAGGAGGGAAGGAGGGGACAGAGACAAGCCATACATAATAGAAATTCCATTTCATATTCAATCATTTTTCCTTTTTTGTTTTTTTTTTATATCAAAATAGCACTGCCCACTGAGGGACACTTGCCACAGACACCAGTTGGTCTGGGGCAAAGGGAATATATGATGGGAGAGAGTATGAGATTTTCTTGCAGTTGTGAAGATGGCACAATAGGGAGTATGAGTGAAGGGTTGGTAGAGATGGGTGGGAAACCAGCTCCTGGGGAGGATGGGATGTGACCTATCTTTCCCCTCTTCTACTAGTTGCTCCCACACCCTTTGAGGTCATGCCATAATCCCCCAAGGGACTTAGGCTTCTATTTTGGTAACCATCGGCCTATAAAATACGGGCCTTCAGGATTTGTCGTTCCTGAATGTTAGTTCAGGCCAGGTACTTTCTTTGCTGTCCCAACCCTCTGGTTCATACTTCATTTGGATTAACCTCTTTTTTCCTGATTTCTCCAAATCTTGCCCATTCTTCCAAGGCCCAGGTTAAGTCCTACTGACTCCAAGGAAAATGGCTTCTTTGGTCAACTCCAACTCTTCTCACCCCAGGTCATCTTTCTCTAAACTTGGACAGCCCTCTGAAGTCCATCCCAGGCTTGTGGGAAGAATAAGCAGTCATTATTCTTTGTCATCTCCCATGATCTACTTCCTGTCTCCCCAAGTACTGTCAAGAACCATCTTACTAAATCTTGGTGCTCCCGTGTACTGTCCAGAGGTGGTATTCTCTATGCCAGTCCTGCCATTTTCTTCTTTTATGAGAAGTGACATGGCATAAGAGCCCTGGGAAGACCAGCTAGAAGGCTACTCGCTTGCCAGCCTGTCTCACAATACAGTTGAGGAACAGATAAGAAAACAGACGTGAAAGTGCCTTGGGAACTGTTAGAAGCTGAACTCAAGAAAAAAATGATGACTGTTATTATTATAATTCACCCCAGGGCCTCCCACAATGTCCACTGATCCCTGAATGTGGCCTCTCCGTCCCAATTATTTCTTCTCCTTCACATAGGTATTCTCAAACAACCTTGATGTTGATGCCAGACAAGTCCTGGGTATAGCCTCTTTGCACAAAGAACAGTGTTTCTATAGGCCATGTTCTTTCCAGTGATAAAGCAAATGGCTTCTCGACCAGTGCTCAGATACCGATGGCTGTATTTGGGACTTGTGGAAGTCAACATGGTGGCTTTTGGACCATCATATTAAGCATCATGTCCTTGAATTGGGGGTGGTATTTCACTGAGTTAGAATGTGTTGAGGGTGATTGAGGCAGTGAATCTGGTTCAGGGTGGTCATGATGCAAGTTGGGATCTGAAGCCTCTGGGACAGAGAAAGACTCCAAACTCAGAGAGACACTCAAACTAGGGAAGACAGTAGCCACTCTATCTAGGAGTCCTGTGGATCCCTTGCTAGGCAGCAGCTATACTGAAATCCAGCAATGGACCCTTCCAGATTTTTCAGAGCCCCATCAGCTAGTTCTACTCTCCATATTTCCAGAAAACACTAGGTCTCATTTCAACATTATATGAAGAATTGATTCAAATAAGAATGAGAACCAGTCAGCTCACCCTTGATCAGTCACCACCGTCCCATCAAGATCCTCCTTAGATCTCTCCTCCCAGACTACTTGGTCACCCCTAGATCTTTCCCATGGTCTTTCTGTAAGTAAACCACCTCTTACGTCCTTGAAGGTGCTCAGGCTCAATCTAGCTCAGATTCAATCTGACCTGCTTGTTGATACACAATGTCACAAATGGTGAGGTTTCTTAAGAGTCAACTCAGTATGGTGAATCTTCAATAAACTTTGTTTTACTTTGAATGAAAGAAGGCTTGGGTCAAATTCATTCAGGCAGGACTTGGGGGGAATGATTTACAAGTCACTGCCCTTGAGGGGCTTATAATGAGGACCTAGTAGAGGAAGGTGATCCCAGGCTCAGGGAGGGTGGAGCACAAGCAGCTTGAACAAGAGTACGTTAGAAGGGGCCTTTGGTCAGGTGTATTGGAAGTTCAGCTTCCTTATCTTCACAATGAACCTGGAATCCTATGATTCTTTCTCTGTTATTTTCCCTGGGTGATCCTGAGCAGGTGCCTTGATCTCATCTGCAGACTGATGGAATCAGAGTGGGTGGTCTTTAAGGTACCTTTGAACTCCTTATTCGCTTCATTCTAGCTGCACTTACCCCTTTCTGATCTCCAGGCTCTCCCTCCCTCTCCTCTCTCTTTCCTTTTGCTTTTTCATTCTCTCTTCTCCTCCCTTCTTCTCTTCTCTCTCTATTTCTCTCTTTCTGTCTCTCCCTCCCTCTCTCTCTGTGTCCCTGTCTGTCTCTGTGTCTCCCTCTGTCTGTCTCTCTCTCCTCCCCCCTTTCTCTCACTCAGTGTTTCTCCTCTCAGTCACTAATAAGAAAACTATCCAAAACAAAGAGGTATCTTTCACTAAGGTATCTGGGCTCCATAGGAATGGAGTTATAACATATCAGTTTCCTAGGGAATTACTTAAAATAAAGAATAACAGAAAATTCTGGAAATGAGAGTCTAGTAGTTTCACACTGAATCATGGGAATAGACCCTTAGCTTACTTCTGTATGAAGGGAGAAATAGTCATAATTCTTATCAGCTTTGTCTCTCAAGCGCAGGTGAAGGGATGAAGGCTCCACCCCATTTAGAGGCAATCTGTCAAAAGGGTTTTCCCAAGTACCTCGCAACATAATTTTAGCACAGAGCATCAGAACTAGAAGTGACATTAGGAAATAGGACATTGTGGTTGTCCTTCATTTTCAAAGAAGACCATGACATCAGAGAAATGATGACATGCCTCGCACTGGACTTTGTTTGAGGGAGGGAGGGAGGGCTGTGCAAGGTCACCAACCTCACTTTCTCCCCCTGAGTCATCTGGATCCACTGACCAGATATTCATCAGGATGACTGGAGATGGCCCTGGATGCAATGGGAGACCTTGGTAATTATAGAAAATAGGACATAAAGCATTGGAGCTGGGAGAGACCTTGAAATAAACATTAGCTCATAGATTCAGAGCTAAAGGGAATACCCCACATCATCCTGGTTTTATTTATGAGGAAAGTGAGAACCAGAAAGTCTAAGTGACTGGCCCAGGATTATATGGGTAGGAAGGAGCAGAGGCAGGACACTTACTGAGTACCTCTTCCCTGGAAAGTCACTGTTGAGGGCCAGGATGGAGTGCCATTGGCAAAGTTCAGGATAGACCTTCAGGCTCTCCAGCCCCCCACCATGTTGCTGTCTCCTTTAAATAAACAAGAGAACTACAGAATACAAAGGATAAGTAAAATAGATGCCCTCTAGGCTAACAGTCTTTAAGACAATAAGACTGGAATAATTACTAGGACAAAAGATGAGTAGAATGTCATGTAGACTTGCAGTTTCTGTCTATAAATACCCTGACCCTTGGATCAATAAATAGAGTTGCCCTATCTTCTCCCGCCTGCTCACTGTCACAGAGCCACATGGGGAAGCAGGCCATCCGCCATAAATGGCACCTCAAACAGGGACCTGACCCAGGAATGGAACTCGTCTTTTGGTGATAGTGGTCCCCTTGGAAGGAGCTCTGAGTTGTGACAAAGCAACTAAGGTAAGGGGAAGCCTCGAAGAACCCCAGCAGGGTTTGTCTGAGGTTCATGTAGGCACAGTAAAATCTCAGCAATTAGGGGATTACAGGGAGAGTTTACTGTGTTAACAGAATCAAAAAGCAGATTCTGTTCATAAGAAATCAGAGCTGACAGGTAAATAGCAAAAGTAAGACTAACAATGGGACAGATACTTTTTAAGGGCAGAAACACTCAGGTAGGGATGGATGTGGAGAAGGAGAAAGGGGAAGAAGAGGTGGATTTCTGGTCAGAGGAAGCCTCAGCACCCCTGGAACCCTCAGCTCCCACAGAGCCACCATTCTATACTCCTCCAGAAAGGAGAAGACCAGCAGGTCCTTTATCCGAGCCTCATCTTCTGCCTATACCCCTGCAGCTATCACTTTTAGAAAAAACTTTCCAAGAGGCTAGGGAAAGAGGAGAAGAAATACCTTTGGAAATGAGGCTAGTATTGCCAGTGACAGAAACCCCAGATCCTAATCACCCAGAAGGAGTTGAGAGAGAATTCACCCCTCTGGATTTTAAATTTTTACAGCAATTAATACAAGGGGCAATCAGTTATGGACCATGTAATTCTTACATTCAGTCTCTTCTAGACCACATTTCTCAGACAGCCCTGTGCCCCACTGACTGCTGTAACTTAGATAAAACCACTCTTGAAGGAGATTACTTAATGTGGAAATTTGAACTTCATAAAGGATGTTTGGAACAAAGTAAAAGAAATCAAGCCAAAGGTCTAATTTGTGCAGAGGATTGCTGACAATCTTTTCTCAGTTTTTGAATTCTTTTTTATTGTCTGTATATGTATTCCGTCTCTATGTTCTGTGTGAGTGTGTTTGTGTGTTAATCTCTTTCCCATATTTTCTCTTTCCCTCCCCCTCATCCCATCTCTCTGAAGACTGCAGCATCAGGGAAGAGTACGAGAGAAAGAGAGAAACTAATCTTATATTGCTAAAGGCAGTTTCACATAAGGTATACAAGGAAATAACGTATGTGCAGTTTTAAGGAAAGCATAAAAGTTTTGGAAAGCTGTTGGTAAAATTCTCCCTCTCTCTCTCTACCTTCTAACCCTGGCCAAGTTGTGAAGTTGGAAAGAAAGACAAAAAGAAATCAGGGAAACTTTTTCCCTCATATCAGAGAGGCAGATTGACTAGCATTTTAATTATCTCATGCCTCACCTAAAAGAAAAAGGTTTTTGTAAAATGGGAAATAACCAAAAAGTAGTTATTCTGGTCATATTTTAAGTGAAACATGTCACTCCTAATTGGATGTTTAAGAGAGGTCAGAATTTGTTATATTATTTGGCACTAAAGCAAATTGGAAAAATGCATAGGTCTGAAAAAGAGACACCTCAGCAGAGATAAATGTGCTTTTGAACTCTCCAGCAGAATGGAGAAGACTTAGAGTCACTGGATAGTTGTCCAGAAGTCTCCCTCACTTCAGCTGATAGATTCAAAAGCCCTCTCTTTCAAAGAAGTTCTTAAGGAGAAGTAAAATTTACTTGAGTAAAGGTTAGAACCATTAAGGTTTTTTCTTTTTACCTTGCAGTCCCGACTCTGATCATCCAGCTAGGGCTGCAGTGAATTGTTAGGACTGCTAAAAATAACTCTTATCATCCCAGATTAGATCAAGGGAAGAGAATGTTAAGAATAGCAGGGAATTTAATTTACCCTCCCTGAGAGTAGGGGTTGGGCCCCAGCAGTAGGAGATCACAAGCCAACCAGCCCCTACATTTAGTAAGGCCAGTCTTCTATTAATAATATTTATGTGATGACTTGGAAATGTAATTAATGACACCTAAGGTTCCCTATTTGTGTTACTCTTGTGCTTCTAAATTGTAAAAGTCTTGCATTGTAAAAATTGAGTAGCCCCTGTAATCCAGAAACAGTGTTAGAAAAACCAATTTCTAATCTGAATTTTGTTGAAACTAAAAGATGTTGAGAAAATTGTGTAAAACCAGTTATGTTGTTTTAAATTTTATCAGTCCTGCTAACCTTGTCTTATAATGTTTTGGTTTTTGTAATTGTCAATTAGAAAAACAGGTATTTTCACCTTTGCCTGTTAAAGAATTTTCAGTTAAAACCATTTGGCTGTCATTTCAAAAATTGTAAGATTGTTAACTAGGTTATGTGGAGTTACTGTTTTAATGCTAAACCCAAAATTGTTAATTGATTACTGTGTGTAGAAAGAAAGGAACTGAATGAAAACTTTTTAGATTAGTTCTGCCCATTCAGAACAGTCTTCCTGTATGCTTGGGGGTTGGCAGGCATGGGTGCAGTACCAATCTCCTTTATTTTGTAAAATTCCTAAGGCCCCTGGAAACCATTCCTGTGGGCAGAGTCATCAACCCCCTAAGAAAGAAACTCGATTGGCTTATACAAATACTAAACAATGAATAGGACTTGCTCAGAAGTTGTAATAAATGGAAAGGATTTTTGGCAATTGGCTTTTACATCAGGACAAGTTTTAAATTTGAAAAGGAAAAGATATTAAATGGAATTCCTTTACATGTGTGTCCTGGTAAATCTTTATTGCTTACTACAACTCCATGAGAACACAAATGACTGTATCTGGCTCTGAGCTGATTAGTGAATGACATTTGGGACCATAAATATTTTTGTTTTGAGTTTGAATTTGGGTATAGTTGTTTGCGTTAAAACAGTATCTGAGACAAATGCCACAAGCTACTCAAAGAGAATATTTCCCACGTGACTATTCCTGAGTCTGGCTATGAAGCAGATACTACGTAACTGGAGAATTTTACTCTTATCTGAATTCAAACAAAGTTAAGGATGTTTTATCCTGTCGGATTTACTTTGTCACATGTCCCTGCTTTCTCTTTCTATAGCAAATTTCTATGATCAATAGCAAGTGACCAACAAAACATGTGAGCCCCTTTTGTGTAACCTTACTGGGAAATCTAATATGATTTTTATCTGAAATTAGAACATGTTCAGCAACCTAAGTAAACTACTTAAGACTCACCTAAGATGTCCCCATTGTTTAAAAGGATTTTATGAGCAGTAGTGTTTTTCTGCAATCAGTCTCTTACTGTTGTAAGATTATATCGCACCGTTCTGAATAAGCATTTTGTGCTATCTAGGAATTCTATGATAATTGAGAATTTGCTTTGTTCTAATATTTTGGAAATTCATATTACTTAATAATAGAGTTATTATTGTGGTATACCATAAATTTCCTGACACCAGACAGAGAGAGGCTTACGCCTGCTCAAAAACAGTTTCAAAAAAGGCAGAACACACCTCACTGACTGGAAAAAAGTGATGGTGAAATGGAACAACGCAAAGACAGACCCTGTGTTAAGGTGGAGGTGAAGGTATGCTTGTATTTACACAGAAAATGGTGAAAAAATGATCTGAAAGAAATATCTGACTTTTGCCATACATTGGAGAAGATAAGGATCGTGGAACAGAGGAAAGAAGAGAAGCCAACATCACAACGAATCCATCATTGGACTGACAGGATGATGAAGACACCCATTCTGCTTCTAGGCAGCAGAAGGAACTGATCGAGAGGGAGATAGATGGACTTGTGTACATAATATACCTTGGGTTAGGGTGGTGACATGGGGAGAGGAGATAGAGGAGGTAATTTTGGTAGGAAATGGGTTAAAGGTTTTTGGGAAACAAGTTGATACAGATAGAAAAAAAATTTTGCTCTTATGACTGGGAAATAACATGCATTAATTGTACTATCACTGAATATGCTGGTTTTCATATAGCTAATACTAGCACTATGTCTGTAATTATGTGTCCTAGATTGGCTTTAATGCCTATCAAAAGTAAAGACTGGTATATGTCTGTATCTGATCAAACTTTTAATCCATTCATGTTGAAAGTAAGACAGAAAATATGTACAAGTTGCATTATTTTAGGCATTGTAAGCTTTGTGACAGCATTGGCTTCCTCTGTATCAACTGGTTTATCTGTACATACATTTTTAATGGATGCTTTAAGGGAAACTATTGTGGTGGTGGGAAATGAAGTTGGTGTTCTTGAAACAAGATTGTCCATGAGATGTGACGATAGGTTCATTTCTATTTGTGTTACTCCTGTCTATTATAATAGCTCTATATATAACTGGACTAAGATCAGAAATCACTTGAATGGGATATGGGGAATAACATTCTTGCTTTGGATATTGGAGATCTTCATCAGATTGCTAATAATATAGACCGGGCCTCCAAGGAAAATCTTGACCCCAGTGAAGCTGCAAGTGTGATTTGGGATTATTTTGCTAATACAAATCCCTTTGCATCCTTGTTCCATTGGCTCGTGTCTATAATACCTCTATCCTTTAGTTTCTCTGTATCGGGCCGCCTATTTATAGCTGCCTTCTCTCTCATGGGTAAGGTCTTCAAACCCAAGTACCTTATCTCCGGTTACAACAAAAGAAAGGGGGAATTGTTGAGGGCAGGGATGGAGTGCTGTTGGCAAAGTTCAGGATAGACCTTTGAGGAAACTGTTCTTTGAGACTGTGCTCATTATCATCCAGAATGGCTCTCCAGGCCACAGCCCGCACCCTCCATCCCATGTTGCTGTCTCCATGAGATAAGCAAGAGAACTACAGAATTCAAGGGATATGTAAAATAGACGCCCTCTAGGCTAACAATCTTTAAGACAATAAGACTGGCCAAATTACTAGGACTGGAGATGAGCAGACTTGCAGTTTCTGTCTATAAATTCCCTGACCCTCAGATCAATAAATGGAGTTGCCCTATCTTCTCCTGCCTGCCCATGTCTTTCTTTTTCACCGCTGTCACTGAGCCAGGTGGGGACGCAGGCCATCCGCTACAGGTCACTTCACCCCCAGACTTCTCACACGGGAAGTACCCTCTAATCCCTTCCTGTGACTGGCTGACTCCTGTCAGTACCTCCATATGAAGGGGATCAGGGTGGGAAGCCCAGGCCAGTCAAGTCTTCATTCTTCTGCACGCTGTACCCTTGACATGCTAGACTTTCTCTGGGGCCATGCTTTCACGTGGGTACCTCTCTCACTCCTGCTTCAGTTTTCTCATATGTGTCATCTTCCTTGCTTAGAATATAAGGACAGGGACTGTATTTCTGCTTCTGGAACCAGCCTCAAAAGTCCATGTGCGCAGGGATTCTCCTCATCGCTGGAGATTGGTTACTTAATACTCTACCCTTCACATAGGTATATGTACATATATATATATATGTACATATATATATGTGTATATATATACACACACACATGTGTGTGTGCATGTATGCATGTGTATATATCTATCTATATTCAGCTCAAAAGAAACATGAGATGAGCAAATTTAGAGAATCCACCTCAAATGTTTACATGAACTACTTGTACCCAACCTGTGGTAGAACATTCCTAGCTCATATTAGTCTGATCAGCCACAGTCGGACACACTGTAACTTGACTCTGGTCTAGTGAGGTCATGTTGGTCCTCTTCGAGAACAAAGAACAGCAACCAATCATCCAATCTATCTATGAATAAATCTCTGTATTTGGGAGAGAATCTCTACACAAATACATAAGTATAGCTAGATCGGAAGACGGGTGAGTGCATAAATGGATGGGTGGATGTAATGATAGGTGCCCCCCACATGTACATATGGTTCAAAGGGAAGCAGAATAGGTATTTCTAGCCTATTTTCCCTCTTCCCCTTTTCCAAGGGAGACTTATTTCCTCTTAGGAGGGGAAGTAGGAGGTTGGGGCTAGAAGCTTAGAAGCTTGGCCACTCTGTTCTCCTAAGAGAGAGGGAATACCTGGCTAGAATTCTGTCTGCTCCTTTAAATATTATTACTGTAGGGGCTGTAGTTTTTAGGTTCAAGCTAAACTTATAATAGGTTCTCACTGATGGGGAGAGGGGGACCCCAAGTTTTGTATCCAACACAACTCCCTTCTCACTGAATACCAGTTCCACAAGGAACACACATAACCATTAGTACAGAAACCCGTTTATCCAAGTTAATAGCAAAACAGAAGTCAGGGAAAGTATGGATAGATGAATATGTACCAGACAAGACAGAGTGAAGGAGCTATCCCACTAGGATCAAGGAAACTCAGCTCAACCAAGGGAGTCCTAGATATTACCTAAGGGGAAATTCCCTAAAGTCTCTAGTATAGCAATCTAGGGAAAGTGACATGACAGAGACTGCCCTCTTCTTTTATGTCGGCTTCTCCTTTCAGCAATCTGAATGGGGGTTGGTATTGTCCATCTTCTCCCTCAAAGCTAGAAGTGTTCCATGCAGAGACCAAAAAAATCCAAGGAGACTCAAGAGCCTTGAAGAGACTCAAGCCAGTTCAAAGCGTTGAAGAGAATGGAGGAGGGTGCTGATCTCCAGTAATGAGGAGAGGGGCTCACACCATTCCTCCTCTGAGCCAAAACTCCTTTACAGTCACAAGCAAAGATCAGGTAGGGCATGTCCAAAACGTGTAACTCTGCAGTGAAAACACAAGCATCAGCATTTTTAAACAAGCGTGATTAAACAAGGGTGTTGTAGTCATGGAATTCAGGGTATATACAGGGTATTAACTGGGAGGAAACCTCAGCGACTACATGAGTAACTACACACAGAATATGTCCACAACGCACAACCAAGCAAAAGCAGTCTGTGGGCTAACAGAGCAAAGCCACCTAGCTGCTGCCATTACACTATCCATGGGCCTCTTTATAAAACACAACTTAACTACAAAAAGTAGTGTAATGCAAAACAGTGAGCAGGACATTCCTCTGCCATGGTGTCATCACATGAATATAACCATAAAGTAATAAAAAAAGCAAGTATACTGAGACGGGCAGGATTTCACACACACAGTGGCTAGCATATACAATTAAACACAAGGTTCATTTCACATGGACGATCTCTAGTACTGTCAATGAGACACTTGTAAAACTGTATCTTCAGATTCACCTGGAATTGCCATTGATAGCCACCAATGGGGAGAGAGTCCCATATAATGGGCTTTGGGACTTGGATATAAGTACGTGCATGCATGTGTGCCTGCGTGTGCGTGTGTGTGTATATTGAATGTATGTGAATATTTTTTGTGGTTCAGTCATTTTTAGTTGTGTCTGATTCTTTGTGACCCCATCTGGAGTCTTCTTGACAAAGAAACTAGAGTGATTTGCCATTTCCTTCTCCATCTCATTTTATAGATGAAGAACTAAGGCAAACAGGGTTAAGTAACTTGCCCAGGATCACACAGCCAGCAAGTGTCTGAGGGCCGATTTGAATGCAGGGGAAGATGAGTCTTCCTGACTTCAGGGCTGACACTGTATCCACTGTTACATTTAGTTGCCCTGTTGAGCGACCTAGTTGCCTCTGAACTAATTAAATTTGTGTTGGAAAAAGAGTCAGCCTCAGCCAGGAAGACATATATGACTCTAAATTTACACACTCTGTTCCTTGATAGAATATAAGCTTCTTGAGGACAGGGACTATTTCCTGTTTGTCTTTGTATCCCCAGTGGCTAGCAAGGTGCTCGCATATAGTAGACCCTTCCTAAGTGAATGTGGGTTGGTTGATTGAACTTCTAGAGAGATAAGGGATTAGGGGGGTCTGGGAAGACTTACCTATACTGGATTTAGAAAAAAAATATTTTAAGTAATAGAGATGAAGAAGGAATTCATTTTAGGCTTGTGGAAGAATGAATGCCAAGGCATGGCTGTAGGAGAAGGTATGTCAAATTTGAGAAATTAATCACTGAGTTTGGCTGGAATGCTGAATCCTTCATTGGTACAAGCCAGATTGTGAAAAGCTTTAAATAATAGGCCAAGAAATTTGTGTTTTATCCTTTATGCAACGGGGAGCCAGTGTGGACTTTGGGTCAAGATCAGAGCTGTGTTTTAGGACAATTATTTTGGTAGCTGTGTGATGGGTAGGTTGGACTTTGGGGAGACTAGAAGCATGAAGACCAATTAGGAAGCTATTAATAGAAGTTGATTTGAGAGATAATGAGGGCCTGCACTAGGAAAGTGACCATATGAATGCAGTGAAGAGAAGTGATTGGAGATTTTATGGTGACAGAACTGATAGAACTTGGCAAACAATTGGATGTGGGTCACAAGGGAGAGACGAGCTGAGGATAATGCAAAAGTCGTGAACCTAGGGAACACAAAGAATCGTGCCTTCGCCGGGTTGTTCTAAAGAAAGCATTTTGTAAACCTATAATCATGAGTTGTTATTATTTCAGGCAAAAGACCAAAAGCAGCTCTCTGAGCCACCCACTAGGGATTACCTTCTACATTGACATGGAACCAGGAATGAATTCTTTTTGTATCTGATCATTCAACTACTTCCAAATAGCATTTGCCTAACGTACATCTCTCCATGTCATACATAAAGACAATATTATAGAACTAAGTCCTCAGATGCTTTGCTGGAGTCCAAGTGTCCTATGTATTGTACAACATGGGGTAGGCCCACACTTCCTCTTTCTCTCTTTCAAGGGGGATTAGTTTCTCCCAAAAGAAGACAAAGTAGTTTCAGGAGTGAATAAGCCCCTGTTTCCCTGATGCTTCTTCCTGGTCATTTGAGAGCATAAAAGTCCTACCCACAAGCAATTGGGACATCCCTAGTTGGTGAACTTCTGAGGACTAGGTGAATCGCCAAGTCCTTCATCGTATCCTCCCCTAATGACCAGATGGTTTTCCTACGGAAACAAGAGACCATGCCCAGAGAGCCCAAGTGCCATTTTAACCTTGTCACTTTTCCTTGCTAGGTGAGGACAAAGTAAACCTCCTTTTGTTAGCTGTTCAGTAACACACAAGGGCCTCATTGCCTCCCAACACTGGACCCAAACAGAGAGCACTGCTGATGTTTAGGTCTACAGCCTTCCTCTGATCTATTCCCCATCTTTCTTTAGGACAGAAAACGAGGTTAGCTTGTCATGAAGTCACCTTGGCTCAGTGATCGCTGCCCTTCTCTCTAACTGTTCACAAATCACCCCCCCCGCCCCGATAATGTGCTCTAAAATTGTTCCAAGAGAGGAAGAAGCTGGTCTATCAGAGGGGAGTTTTCCCAATAATAGTTTCCATCACAGTGCCACTGAAAGCGGACCCTGAGCCATAAAGAAGAAGAGTCAAGTGGGCACGATGTATGAGGCTTTTGGTGGTTGTTCAGTCATTTCAGTTGTGTCCTACTCTCTGTGATTCCATCTGAGGTTTTCTTGGCAAAGATACTGGAGTGGTTTGTCATTTCCTTCTCCAGCCCATTTTACACATGAGGAAACTGAGGTAAGCAGGGTGAAGTGACTTGCCCAGGGTCACACAGCTGATATGTGACCTCTATACCGAGGCCAGATTTGAACTGAGGGAGATGAGCCTTCCTAGCTGCAGGCACAGAGCTCTAGCCACTGTACCACCTAGCTGCCCCTTAAACAAGGTTAGTTGTGGTCATTTTAAAAAGGCCACTGAGCAAATTTCTAGGAAATGGCTACTTCTCCGAACTTGGATTTCCAGCTTAGCTCAGATGCTGTTGCTTCAATTGGGGACAAAGGTTTGTTTTGCTAAGAAGCCAAACACCTGTTGCCTTGGAGTACACAGCTGGTGTACACCCAAAACAGCAAGGGCTCACCTGTGGGAGATTACATGGAAGGGCTCCCTTTATCTCTACGTTGAGCTCTGAGGAGAAGGGCATATAAGGCAAGGGCATGGGCACAGGGAGGGGTCAGTAACCACCTCCTGAAACCTGACAAAGTGCCAACACTTTGAACTTTGAGATTCCTTGTGTACATTATTTCCTCTAGCCCAGTGAAGTGGGGACTAACAAGTATTATTATTCCATTTAACAGATAAGGAAACTGAGGCTCAAAGAGTCTCTCTCAGCTTTCTGAGTGACTTGTTCAGGATCAGGAAGCTATTAAGTGTCAAAGGTGGGATGTGACCCTGGGTCTTCACTCTCTAACAGCAGCTTGATAATCCACTGTACCGTACAGTATCTCAACAAGATGCTCAGTTTGTGAACCTACAGAAAGCCACAATGTTAAAGATACTTGGAACTTGAAGTCATAAAAATATCAAAGGGATGTCCCTCCACATTTCTGAGTCTCAGTTTCCTCATCTGTAAAAGGAAGGCAATAATACCTATAGTACTTAACCTTGCAGAAGGTGTCAATGAGGATTAAATTAGATAAAAGATGTGCATAGAAGTGAACCTTTGAGGAAGTCCTTTCACTTATATATGTAAAGGATTTGAAAACTGCACAGCACTGCACAACTAAAAATGATCACAGAATGATAGAGCTGTAAGGGAATGCAGAGATTCTGGAATCCAAACCCATTATGTGGGTCGGAGGACCTGGATTCCCATCCCATTCATCAATGAGGCAAGTCCCTTACCTTCATTGGGCCTCAGTTTCCTCATCTGTAAAATGAGCTAGCCAGTCTAGATCCTTTCCAGCCCTAGCTCTATGAGCCCACGAGGAAGGAAATGACTTATCTAAAGTCATGTGACATGTCAGAGTCAGAGCTCCAGAATCCAGGTCTCCAGAGCCCCAGCTTCAGTGTTCATGTCATGCTACTACTCTGCATCTCCCCTAAGGGATTTCCTCAGGTCACACAAGACAGTTTTATGCTCTCTGTCTAAAGATGCTGTTTGAGGAATCCCTGCAGGGCTTCATCTCTACCCAGCATCAGTAAAGAACTAGCCTTCTCTGAACAAGGCTGTGAAGTCTTCATCACATTCAATGACTGCTTACTCTTTTATTTTAAGCCCTCTCTGTCCTCTGTCTTCACCAAGGTACTCTTGCCTCCCTGTAGCTTTGCTTTCCCTATTCATGGAGTAAATGCAGAGTTAGCAGGATGAGGGGGAGGAAAGGCCAGAGGTGATGGAAGAGGGTCAAGTCACTGGTGATTGCTTCTGCCTGAGACCCTCTATCAGACAACAGCTGTTAGCCCAGGGCCTTGGCAGGAAACTGGTGACTCTAGATCAAAGTCAGCTGAGCAAGCGAGGCTCATTATGAGAAAAAAAGATGGGGAATCAAGCCTGGTCAAGAGCCACTGAGACACCAGCCCAACAAATGAGCAACTGGTCACCAAACGTCACCATGCAAGCTATCAAGAGGAATGAAAGAAAATGGAAGATCTCACTGGCAGCAAGTAAGGAAGGCAAGAGAACTGGGAACGGGGAGGGGGGAGGAGGTGGAACCTATGGAGGAGGAAGCAGCTTTACATTTCTTCCAGCATCCACCTATGAAGTAGAAGGTAGTCTCCTCCCAAGGAAAGGGTCTCTCTTCTTCCCTCATTATTGGTTGCGCTCAGTCATTTTCAGCTGTGTCCAACTCTTCATGACCCTATTTGGGGTTTTCCTGGCAGAGATACTGGAGTTGTTTGCCATTTACTTCTCTAACTCATTTTACAGATGAGGAAAACGAGGCAGAGTCCAGTGACATGCCCAGGGTCACACAGCTAGTAAGTGTCTGAGGCCAGACTTGAATTTGGGAAGCTGAGTCTTCTGGAGCTCTATCCATTGCACCAACTAGCTGCCACCTTCCTTTTATATTAGTGAAAGCAAAATCATGAAAAGTGCTTCAAGGAGAAAAATAATGAAGAAAAGGTATCTGAGGGAGCAAAAGGGAATCTTGACAATTCCAAAAGACTCATGGTGGAAAATGCCGTCCACACCCAGAGAAAGAACTGTGGAGTCTGAACGTAGATGGACTCAGACCATTTTCACTTTTTTTGTTTTCTGGTTTTTGTGATTTTTTCCCTTTTGTTCTGTTTCTTTGTTCATAACACGACTTATGTGGAAATATGTTTAACATGCTTGCAAATGTATAACCTCTATCCAATTGCTTGCCGTTTTGGGAAGGGGAAAGAAGGGGAGGGAAGGAGAGAGAAAAATTGGAACTCAAAGTCCAATAAAAAATGTATGTTGAAAAACTATCTTTACGTGTAATTGGAAAAAATCAAATACTCTTTACAAAAAATTTGAAGAAAAAAAAAAGGAAATCTTGACCTGAAAGGTAACAAAGAATATGATACAAGCAGAAGGAAAGAGGAATGGTGCCATGGAAAGAGCCCTGGACTGGGAGGCAGAAAATCTGAGTTCGATTCCCTGCTTTGTCGCCTCAGAGCTTCATGAGCTTGGGTAAGTCCCTGTCACTCTCTGAGCTGCCTTATCCCCATTTGTAAAATGAGGGGACAAATCTAGAATTAGAGGTTTTTAAGCTGGAGAAAGACATACAGATAGCTGTATTTCAAGATAATTTTTTGGTAACCCTGTATATTTTATTTCTTAATTTAAAAACATTCTTTTAACCTTAGCTTCTTTGGGTTTATCTGGACAAAAACGTTGTAATTTTGTGTAATCAAGTTATCCACCTTCCCCTCTGTGATCTTCTCCACCTTGTTTGTTCATGAACATTTCCCTGTCCAGAGATCTGAAAGGTAATTTGTCCACAGTTCTTGAATTTGTTCACCATGTGACCTTTTATATCTACGTCACCTCTGGCGTTTATCTTGGCATAAAGTGTAAGGTGTTGGTCTAAATCTAATTTCTTCCATACTTCTGTTCAATTTCCCATCAGTTTTTGTCAAATGACAAATCCTTATCTAGTGCTTATCAAATACTAGGATACTAAACACATTTGTTTCTGAATGTCAGTTAGCTAATTTGTTCCACTAACTACAGTATCTATTTTTTTAAACAGTACCAAATTCTTTTGTGAATTAGTAATAATAGTAGCTAACATTTCTCTAGCCAGGCACTGTGCTAAGTGCTTTACAGTTATTATCTTAGGTAATCTCACAACAACCCTGAGAGGTAGGAGCTGTCATTATCCCCATTGTACAGATGAGAAGAATGAGGCAAACAAAGATGTCCTGCCCAGGGTCACACAGCTAGTAATTGTCTGAGGTCAGATTTGAACTTGGGTCTTGCCCTTTTGGCCCAGCACTCCATCCACTGCTAGACTTGTTGATAATTAATTACTGCTTTGGGGAATAGTTCAAGATCTGGCACTACTAGGCCCCCATTATTTCCACTTCTTTTCATTATTTCCCTTGAGATCCTTTGCCTTTTTAAATTTTAGCATTTTTTGTTCTATAAAATAATTCTTTAGTAGTTTAAAAATGAACTGGAGAAAAAGCAAGTTTATAGCAAGTTTCTCTGATGAAGGTCTCATTTCCAATATATATGGGGAACTAATTTAAATTTGTAAGACTAAGAGCTATTCCCCAATTGATAAATGGGGAACAGACAGTTCTCAAGGGAAGAAACCCAAGCTATCTATAGCTATATGGGAGGGAAAAAATGCTCCAAATCACTGCTAATTAGAGAAATGCAAATTAAAGCAATTCTGAAATTCCACTTCACACCTCTCAGAGTAGCAAAGATGATAAAAAAGGGAAATGAAAAATGTTGGAGGCACTGTGAGAAAATAGGCACATTGATACAAATTCTTGGTAAAGCTTTGAATGGCTACTGTTCGGGAAAGCAGTTTGGAATTACACATAAAAATTTACTAAACAATGAATGCCCTTTGACCCAGCTGTATTAGGCCTATCCCAAAAAAAGATCAAAGAAACGGGGGAAAGATCCTATATTTACAGAAATATTTATAGCAGTTCCTTTTGTGGTGGCAAAAACAAACAAAATAAAATAGAACAAAACCTTGGAAGCCAAAGGCATATCTATTAATTGGAGATTGTGGTATATGAATGAGATGGGATACTATTGTACTGTAAGAAATGGGTCAAAAATTATTTCAAAGAGACATGGAAAGATCTATATGAATTGGTCAGAGTATAGCAAGCATAAACAGAACAATTTATACCATAACATAATTATTACAAAATAGTTTTTAAAGACTTTTGTAAACTGATGGAGGAAATCAAGAGAACAGTTTCTGTAACAGCAATGCCATTCAGAAAAGCAACTCTGAAAGTCTTAAGAATTGGGATGCGATGAACATCCATGATTCCAAAGGATGAATGATGAAACATACGATCTATATTCTGAGCCCTAGATTTCCGGTACAGAATGCTTTACATACGTATACAAAAATATACATACATATGTACACATTTACATACAGCCAACGAGGGAGCTGGTTCTGCTTGCCTGAATATTTGATACACGGAACTTGTTTTTTTCTTTTCCACTGGGTTGAGGGGATGAAAGGGAGAGAAAATAGATTTCTGTTCAAACGATTTTTAAAAAAATAAAGAAGTGAGGGATACTACAGATGTGGAACGTAACATGCATTTTCAGATGAAGTCACAATATTACAAATTTGGCTTAATTGTCTTATTTTGTTACAAGGGACCAAGTGTGGTAAGGGCAATATGTAAATATCTGTAATATAAAACCAAACATATGAACTTTAGATAATAATAAATGATTATTTATTAATGAAATAATATGTTACACAGCATAATATATATTGTCATATTATTTATAGAATACTTATGTTATTGTACATAATACAAATAATAAATTAAATGATAAAACTTTAAATAAACTTTAGCAAAACTTTAAAAGAACCCATTAATCGGAAAGGAGGCATGGGTGTACTGGACCCAGCTGGAACCAATCACAAGAACTGATCGTTAAATTTTCAGTGAGTATTTATATGGAAATCAGTAAGTGTTTCAAATCAGGGTTTAATTTATTTTCTTGCTGATCATCTATACCAGGACTGAGGAATCTTCGGTCTCGAGGCCACATGAGGCCCTCTAGGGGGCCTCAAGACTTGAGGTCTTGAGCTCGCAGATTCCCCACCCTGATCTATACTTAAGAAAGTTATAAAGAAAATGTTAATTATGCAGATTAATCTTAAAAGTGTGTCATGTCTCCTTTTTTTTTCCCTTCAGAGAGCAGGTCGTTAAACGTTTATGAGAACACCACTAGATCCAGCACATAAAAATGGTTAAGAACCTTTCTCACTCTAAGCCTATGACCTTAGGATCCAAAGCTAATTAATAGATATGTTTCTTCCCCAGGAGGGGGAGTTGGATCCTCCTAGGAGTAAGAAACTTCTCTCAGAAACAAAGGGCATCCACAGGTGTCACTGGAAGGGAAGAGATAAGCAGAGGTAATTGATTACTTCCTCCTGAGGGCTCTGGAGACCTTTTGCAGAGCTCACGTAACCAATAGGTAGATTTGATGTTTTCCCTCTCCATGTTGGCCACTAGCCGCTCCTATGGACATAGAGTGGGTGGCAGGAGCAGGAATTGTAGGACCAAAAGCAACCTCGGGAACCCTGGTAGAGGTTATGAAATTTGGGGCAAGAAACTGAAGACCTTAGTGGCATCTCATGGCTGCAGCTGAATACAGGGATAGGAGTTTCCAAGGAGAGAGGAAGACTGGTGCAGTGAACTTCTGCTAAGAAGATGGGGTCTAAGAAAAAGATGGAAACTTTTTCTTCCTGCTTTGAGAGACCTTCTCAGGTAGTTCCAGACCTTCTTTAAAGAAAATCTTGGCCAGGAGCAGAGTACACCTAACAAAGGTCCGATAAAAAACACGTAAAACCTGGGGCTCAAGCCTGGGTCATTTGCATAAGTCTCTCCTCATTGGTGGAAAGAATTTGATACTGAATTTTACCATAAGGGGTGACATTGGCACAAGAGCTTGGGAGAAGAGAGAACTTTTACTTCATTCCTCCTTTGAGAGAGGATGCATGTGACCTTCTTCAGGGAGATATCTTGAGTAAAACAGAATAGATTTTAGATTATAGACATGTAGTACCATCCCCCAACACGTCCTTGATTTCCAGTTTGTCTCCCTGGAAACTTGAGGACATTTCCTTTGTGTAAAATTGAGGACTCTCTGACTCTTTCTGTTTCCCTCTGTTTTTCTCTGCTTCTGTCTGTCTCTCTGTCTTTCACACACACACACACACACACCTATCTTAGTGGGGGGGGGGGAGGAATTCATTCACTCTGTGTATCATTTAGAATATTTTAATTTGTATGATTTCTTTGAGTTTTGTTTTCTATCTGCTTGGATAAATAAATTTAATTACTATTCGCTATCTGTGATGGTCTTTCATATAACTAGTATTTGGTGGGAAAGAACCAAGCCTTCACATATAAGCTGAGCACCTTCCTTTTTAAGAGATTGTGGTCAAAAAAGCAGCTAGAGCCCAAAATTCATTTCCCTTAAATGAGTGTGTGTGTGTATTCATCCTTTGTTGCCAAAGAAGACCATGCCTTCAGAGAAACGATGACATGACTTACACTTGACTTTATTTTGAGTGAGGGAGGGCTGTGCAGGTCACCAGCCTCACTCCTCCTCCAGAGCCATCTGAATCCAGTGACCAATATTCATCAGGATGCCTGGAGATGGACCAGGATGAGGTAATTGGGGTTAAGTGACTTGCCCAAAGTCACACAGCTAGTGAGTGTCAAGCGTCTGAGGTGAGATTTGAGCTCAGGTCCTCCTGACTCCTGCACTGGTGCCCTATCCACTGCACCACCTAGCTGCCCCCTTAAATGAGTAATATTTAAGAGAAGTGGCAATAGTTGTAATTATAGTCTACTCTTCCTGAGGGGAGCAGAGTAGTCAACTTCGTGAGCCCTCCTCTGGTTCCCCTCCAAGTAGGAACACAAGTCTCCCTTGGAGAGGATGGGCAAGATTCTAGGGATAATCTATCTGTTCCTGCCTTTCTGCAAATCACATTAGGACAGCCCTTAAAGGCACATATAACTTGTATATGCAACACACACCTTCCATAAGTTTTCATGAAGTCTTTCAAATATAAACAAAGGCTTTTAGTAGAAAAGGAGGAAGGTAGGGAGCAAGAAAAAACATGTACATCAAATGTACAACACCATGGAAAGTAGTAGATACAACATGGAGAAAGAGCATTGAAGAAAACCAGTGCCCAAGAAACAATATCTGGCAAGCCAAAAATAAAGCTCATGGCCTCAGATGTCTACACACAGTGGATAAAGTAGGAATAAGAAACAAAGGCAAGAGATTTTAATGCAAAGATGAAACATTGCTAGGACTCATGATTGGAAAATGGTCCTGGAAAACTATAACTTATTGTAAAGGAAGTCATCAATATGCATTTTTAAAGCACTTATTATGTGCCAGGGAATGGCACTTTATCTATTACCAAATAGATTCTCCCTTTCTTTTTTACAAAGATTCTCTCTTTGTATTTCTCTCATTCTCTCACCCTACCTTTTTCTCTTTCTCCCCCTCTCTTCTCTGTTTCTCCCCCTCTCTTTTCCCTCTATCTCTCTTATCTCTTCTCTCACTTTACTCTTCTCTCTCTCTCTCTCTGTCTCTCTGTGTGTCTCTGTCTCTCTCTGTGTCTCTCTGTCTCTGTCATAAATTCTATTCTTGCCCTACCTTGATGATAATGTAATTCTTCAAAAGATAAAGTGACAAGAAGCACCATTATTTGGGATCTGATTTTTATATACATGGAGAGAACTAGTTGCTAAAAATAGAAATGATGGGAACTTTGGGATGATATGACCATGCCATCTCTGAATTCTTAATAGAAGAAAGTCAGGCATAATCTCCCAGAGAGAGAAAAGGGAATAAGTATAATGGAACTAGAAGGACACATTGGGCTTTCAAAACCAAATAGCATTTATATTTAATGCTGTTCACAGTAGGCGACGATTGGAGTTTGTTTAGTAGGGGAGTGACAAGGCCTTGCTTTTGCTTTAGGAAAATCACTTTAACAACTGTGTGAAGAATGGACTGGAAAAGGTAGAGTTAAAGCAGGGAGATCACTTTGGAGACTGTTGCAATAGTCCACATGAGTAATAATGAGAGCCTGACCTAGGGCGATTGATGGTCATCAGTATAGAGAGAAAGGAATGAAGAATGAAGACAAAGAAACAATTCCAATGAGGGATGAAAAAGTGTGGCTATCTAAACAGACCAATGTGTGTTCACAGGGAATTTGATAACCAACATAAATTTTAAAAGGAAAAGAGAGAAAGAAGCAAGGGCAGATAATGAACTATGAAAACCCAGTCAGAGCATTGTCCTGTGAGAAATACAGCCAGGTACCAATTAGTACGAATAATAAATCCTCTGATGAGTGAGTATTATTCAAATTAGCACTATTCAAAGTTATAATTATATAAAATATGGCAACTTGTACCAGTCTAATGGAAATACGCAGTGTGAATTAAAATAATGAATTTAGGGGATTTACATGAATCAGGACCTGTAATGTTAGGAACACTAAAGCTCATAGTGAGCTGAAACTGAGGATAAATGCTATTGAAAATAAAAAGGGTTTTTTGAGCTGTGTTGGAGAGAAGAAGATGAAAGAAGGGATGGTATCACCCTTAAGGGTGGATGAAACCTGGGGAGTGCTAGAGCCAGCTGGAAACAGTTCTCGAGAGCTGAATGTTAAATGTTCAGTGTGAACTTTTACACCTTCGAAATCAGCAAATGCTACAAATCAGGAGTTGGTTCACTGTTGTGTTGATTGTCTAAGCTTAAGAAAGTGGTGGAGAAAATGTTAAAAATGCAGATTAAGCTTTAAAATGTGCCAAGTACACTTCCACCTACCCAAGTTGCTAAACATTTATCAGCATACCCACTGGTGACAATGACAACACACCTCAAAGGGAAACCCAAACTATTCAACCCTAATTGTACTTCTGTTTTGTCAGCTAAGCGCTGAACAAAAATAGTTAATAGACAATGGAAAACGAAGATATATCAGGAGCTGGGAGGAGAGCAGTTTGGTTTTTTTTGTTGAATTGAGGTGAAATGTATGCCTGAGTATTGAGTGGCCTGATAGATGTGATTACTGAGCTGCAGGTGGGGATTTATGAAAGACTATGAAGAAGGAAAAAAGTACCATAGAAACTGAGGAGAGTAAATGTATTGATTGTTCCAAAACGAGGAAAAATTCATTATATTTTTTTAATTTATTTATTTAACTTTTCAACATTCATTTCCACAAAATCTTGGGTTCCAAATTTTCTCCCCATTTCTCCCCTCCCCCACCCCCAAAACACCGAGCATTCTAATTGCCCCTATCACCAATCTTCCCTGTTTTCTAACATCCCTCCCTTCCCTTATCCCCATCTTCTCTTTTGTCCTGTACGGCAAGCTAACTCTATACCACATTATCTGTATTTCTATTTCTTGGTTGCAAGAATAATAGTCAACAGTTGTTCCTAAAACTTTGAGTTCCAACTTCTCTCCATCCCTCCCTCACCACCCATTCCTTTGGGGAAGGCAGGCAATTCAATATAGACCATATCTGTGTAGTTTTGCAAATGACTTCCATAATAGTCGTGTTGTGTAAGACTAACTATATTTCCCTCCATCCTATCCTGCCCCACATTGCTTCTATTCTCTCTTCTGATCCTGTCCCTCCCCAAGAGTGTTGACTTCAAATTGCTCCCTCCTCCCACTGCCCTCCCTTCCATCCTCCCCCCCCACCCTGCTTATCCCCTTCTCCCCCACATTCCGGTATTGTAAGATAGGTTTTCATACCAAAATGAGTGTGCATTTTATTCCTTCCTTTAGTCGAATGTGATGAGAGTAAGCTTCATATTTTTTCTCTCACCTCCCCTCTTTATCTCTCCACTGAAAAGTCTTTTATTTGCCTCTTTTATGAGAGATAATTTGCCCCATTCCATTTCTCCCTTTCTCCTCCCAATATATTTCTCTCTCACCGCTTAATTTCATTTTTTTGGGATATGATCCCATCCTATTCAATTCACCCTGTGCTCTCTGTCTCTCTGTCTCTCTCTTTCTGTCTGTCTGTCTGTCTGTCTCTCTCTCTCTCTCTCTCTCTCTCTGTGTGTGTGTGTGTATGTGTGTGTGTGTGTGTGTGTGTGTGTGTGTGTGTGTGTGTGTGTAATCCCACCAACTACCCAGATACTGAAAAAAGTTTCAAGAGTTACAAATATTGTCTTTCCATGAAGGAATGTAAACAGTTCAACTTTAGTAAGTCCCTTATGATTTCACTTTGTTGTTTACCCTTTCATGCTTATCTTGATTCTTGTGTTTGAAAGTCAAATTTTCTTTTCAGCTCTGGTCTTTTCATCAAGAATGCTTGAAAGTCCTCTATTTCATTGAAAGACCAATTTTTCCCCTGAAGTATTATACTCAGTTTTGCTGGGTAGGTGATTCTTGGTTTTAGTCCTAGTTCCTTTGACTTCTGGAATATCCTATTCTACACCCTTCGATCCCTTAATGTAGAAGCTGCTAGATCCTGTGTTATCCTGATTGTATTTCCACAGTACTTGAATTGTTTCTTTCTAGCTGCTTGCAATATTTTCTCCTTGACCAGGGAACTCTGGAATTTGGCCACAATGTTCCTAGGAGTTTCTTTTTTTGGATCTTTTTCAGGAGGTGATTGGTGGATTCTTTCAATATTTATTTTGCCCTCTGGTTCTAGAATATCTGAGCAGTTTTCCTTGATAATTTCATGAAAGATGATGTCTAGGCTCTTTTTTTGATCATGGCTTTCAGGTAGTCCCATAATTTTTAAATTGTCTCTCCTGGATCTATTTTCCAGGTCAGTTGTTTTTCCAGTGAGATATTTCACATTATCTTCCATTTTTTCATTCTTTTGGTTTTGTTTTGTGATTTCTTGGTTTCTCATAAAGTCATTAGCCTCCATCTGTTCTATTCTAATTTTGAAAGAACTATTTTTTTCAGTGAGCTTTTGAACCTCCTTTTCCATTTGGCTAATTCTGCTTTTTAAAGCATTCTTCTCCTCATTGGCTTTTTGAACCTCTTTTGCCAATTGAATTAGCCTATCTTTAAAGGTGTTATTTTCTTCAGCATTTTTTTGGGTCTCCTTTAACAAGGTGCTGACCTGCTTTTCATACTTTTCTTGCATCTCTCTCATTTCTCTTCCCAGTTTTTCCTCCACCTCTGTAACTTGATTTTCAAAATCCTTTTTGAGCTCTTCCATGGTCTGAGTCCATTGAATATTTATTTTGGATGTTTGGGATACAGAAGCCTTGACTTCTGCGTCTTTCCCTGATGGTAAGCATTGTTCTTCCTCATCTGAAAAGATGGGAGGAGATATCTGTTCACCAAGAAAGTAACCTTCTATGGTCTTATTTTTTTTCCCCTTTTTTGGGCACTTTCCTGACCAGTTACTTGACTTTTGGGTCCTTGTCAAGAGTAAGGTATACTCTGAGGACCTGTAAGATATCAGTTCCTCCAAGGTGGCATAATCAAACATGTACTGGTCTGGGTACAGTGAAGGATTTTTGTGCCCAGAACCTTAGCAGAGGTTCCTCTCCACAGGCACCTGAACTCCAGTTCCATCAAGTTGCACTGGGGGCCGGGATTCAGTCAAGCTGTGGGGGCAGGGCCGCCATTCAGTGTGACACAAAGACCAGCTGCCTCAGGGCATCTACAAAGGGCTGAGGTGAGACTCAGCTCTTCAGTGCCCCCAGAGGTTTTTATGCTCCAATGGAGCAGTTTGTACTGGCTGCTGTGCAGCCTCTGAGGCAGCTGCCTGCTGCTGGAGATATAGGAAGGCCCTTCTCCTTTCCTGGTCAGCTGATAACACCCCATCACTGACCTTTGGCGCCTGTGGGTTGAGGGATCTGAGGACCAGCTGCTGCGACTGGAGATTCCACCCCCAAGGTGTCCTCCTCCCAGAGTCACTCTGCACTGTGCTGTGTGGCCAAGGCTGGGCTGGACTCTGTGCTTGGCTCCAAGTCTGGTGCAACTGACCCTTCCCGTGGGCCTTTCAGGTCACCCTGGGCTGGAAATCTCCTCCACTCTGTTGTTCTTCACCTCTGCTGCTCCAAAATTTGTTGAGAGTCCCTCTCTACAGGTATTTTATGGGCTGTGGGGGGGGACCCTGCGTATGTGTATCTTTCTACTCTGCCATCTTGGCTCCACTCCCCAAGGGGAAAAGTTCATAAAGAAATTCTGCAAACAATATGCCAGTCAACATGACTCATTAGTGGCAGTAGTTTATGATGGTTTGTGAGCATTTAAAAGGAGAAATGGTGATCGAAAGAGCAAGAATGGTTTAATTGACCATAGATAATGTGAAACTCACTTCAACTCCTTTTTGGACAGTTACAAAATGGTAGATTAATGCTGCAGGGTAACTAGATTTCAATAAAACTTTGGACAAAATCTATAGTACAATCCTTGAGGATAAGATAGAGGGATGTGGATTAGACAATAAGACAGATGAAATGGAACCAGACTCAAAGAATAGTGGCTATTGAGTTGATGTCAGAGGAAGGGGGGTGCCTAGCAGAACAATTGAGGGATCTGTCCTTGGTACTGAGCTATCCGAATTGTAACCAGTAACTCAGATAAAGGAAGACACAGGTGTAAGAATTATCAGACTTGCAGGTGACAGGAAGGTAGGAGGATTAACTAGCATGTTGGCTGTCAGAAGCAAGATCCAAAGAGATCACGATCAGGCTAGAACAAGGGGCTGAAATAATCAAGATAAATATTAATAGTGATATAAACGTCCTAATATTTGGGTTCAAAAAATCAGCTTTATAGGCACAAGGGAAAGCATGGTATTAAATTCAGCCAAACTACATAATGGTTTGTTTGAAAAAGATCTGAAGGTTTAGCAGACTGATATCTTAATATGAGTTAACGGTGTGACATGACAGACCAAAGAAATGGTAATAAATCAACAAATATTTATTAATTGACTTCATTAAGAGAAACATTGTAACAGAATATAAAACTTCTATTGGACTCACCAACTTAGAACTGGAACGGGGGCGGAGCCAAGATGGCGGAGTAGAAAGACGCACATACACATAGCTCCGAACCCACAACCCACAGAACGGCTAGAGGGGACCAACCCACGGTGAATTCTGCACCCAGAGGCCACGGAATATTGGAGCGAGGGAGATTTCTGTTCCGGAGAGACCTGCAAACCTCTCACGGGGGTCCTTCGCGCTGCAGACTGGGCGCCGGGACTGGGAGCTGAGTGCAGCCCTGCAGCGGCCGCGACACCGTGAGGAAAAGATCCGAGCAGGCTACGGGGACGGGATCTCCAGCGGCCACGCAGGTCCCTCCACCCACGGAGGGACCTGCAAACCTCTTGCGGAGGGTCCGTCACCCTGCAGACGCGGAGCCCAGCCCAGATCTGTGGCGGCCACGGCTCCGAGACGTACAGATCCGAGCAGGCTTTAGGGACGGGATTTCCAGTGGCGGCACAAGCCCCTCCACCCACAGGTGAGGGTTGGTGAGAGAGTCTCTTTGGCGGGTCAAGAGGGGAGTGGGGTGCCCCCATGGCTCGGGCCCCCCCGGGAGATAGAAGCTGAGAGGCGGCTGCAGACAGGGGCTCCCCAAGCTGGCGGGAGCCTGGATCCATTGTGGAAGGTCTGTGCATAAACCTCCTGAGGGAACTGGGCCTGAGAGGCGGCCCTGCCCCAACCTGACCATCTGAACTTAATTCTCACACGGAATAGCAGCCCTGCCCCCGCCAAAAGCCCTAAGGCGGGAAGTAGCATTTGAATCTCAGTCCCCAAACGCTGGCTGGGAGGACCAGGAGGCGAGGTAGGTGTGAGGAGAATATTCAGAGGTCAAGCCACTGGCTAGGGAGAATGCCCAGAAAAGGGAAAAGAAATAAAACTATTGAAGGGTACTTTCTCGGAGAAAAGACACCTCCTCCCTTCCTTTCTGACGAGGAAGAACAATGCTTACCATCAGGCAAAGACACAGAAATCAAGGATTCTGTGTCCCAGCCCACCCAATGGGCTCAGGCCATGGAAGAACTCAAAAAGAATTTTGAAAATCAAGTTAGAGAGGTGGAGGAAAAACTGGGAAGAGAAATGAGAGGGATGAAAGAGAAGCATGAAAAGCAGATCAGCTCCCTGCTAAAGGAGAACCAAAAAAATGTTGAAGAAATTAACACCTTGAAAACTAGCCTAACTCAATTGGCAAAAGAGGTTCAAAAGGCCAATGAGGAGAAGAATGCTTTCAAAAGCAGAATTAGCCAAATGGAAAAGGAGATTCAAAAGCTCACTGAAGAAAATAGATCTTTCAAAACTGGAATGGTACAGATGGACGCTAAGGACTTTATGAGAAAGACAGATATCACAGAACATAGCATGCAGATTCGAAAAATGGAAGATAATGTGAAATATCTTATTGGAAAAACAACTGACCTGGAAAATAGAATCAGGAGAGACAATGTAAAAATTCTGGGACTACTTGAAAACCATGATCAAAAGAAGAGCCTAGACATCATCTTCCATGAAATTATCAAGGAAAACTGCCCTGAGATTCTAGAACCAGAGGGCAAAATAAATATTCAAGGAATCCGCAGAACACCGCATGAAAGAGATCCAAAAAGAGAAACTCCTAGGAACATTGTGGCCAAATTCCAGAACTCCCAGGTGAAAGAGAAAATATTGCAAGCAGCTAGAAAGAAACAATTCAAGTATTGTGGAAATACAATCAGGATAACACAAGATCTAGCACCCTCTACATTAAGGGATCAAAGGGAATGGAACAGGATATTCCAGAAGTCAAAGGAACTAGGACTAAAACCAATAATCACCTACCCAGCAAAACTGAGTATAATACTTCAGGAGAAAAAATGGTCTTTCAATGAAATAGAGGATTTCCAAATTTTCTTGATGAAAAGACCAGAGCTGAAAAGAAAATTTGACTTTCTAACACAAGAATGAAGAGAACCATGAAAAGGTGAACAGCAAAGAGAAGTCATAAGGGACTTACTAAAGTTGAACTGTTTACATTCCTACATGGAAAGACAATATTTGTAACTCTTGAAACATTTCAGTATCTGGGTACTGGGTGGGAGTACACACACACACACATGCACACACGCACACACACATAGAGACAGAGTGCACAGAGTGAATTGAAGAGGATGGGATCATATCTTAAAAAAAAATGAAATCAAGCAGTGAGAGAAAAATATTGGGAGGAGAAAGGGAGAAGTTGAATGGGGCAAATTATCTCTCATAAAAGAGGCAAGCAAAAGACTTATTAGTGGAGAGATAAAGAGGGGAGGCGAGAGAAAAACATGAGGTCTACTCTCATCACATTCCACTAAAGGAAAGAATAAAATGCACACTCATTTTGATAGGAAAACCTATCTCATAATACAGGAGAGTGGGGGACAGGGGCACAAGCAGGGTGGGGGGGAGGATGGAGGGGAGGGCATGGGGAGGAGAATGCAATCCGAGGTTGACACTCATGGGGAGGGAAAGGATCATAAGAGAATAGAAGTAATGGGGGTCAGGATAGGATGGAGGGAAATATAATTAGTCCTATACAACACAACTAGTATGGAAATCATTTGCAAAACTACACAGATTTGGCCTATATTGAATTGCTTGCCTTCCAAAGGGAAGGGGTGGGGAGGGAGGGAGCTAAAGAAGTTGGAACTCAAAGTGTTAGGATCAAAAGTAATGTTCTTACTACTGGGAAATAAGAAATACAGGGTAAGGGGTCAAGAAAGCTATCTGGCCCTACAGGACAAAAGAGAAGACAGAGACAAGGGCAGAGAGGGAGGATAGAAGAGAGAGCAGATTGGTCACAGGGGCAATTAGAATGCTTGGGTTTGGGGGGGGGAGGGGATAAAAGGGGAGAAAATTTGTAACCCAAAATTTTGTGAAAATAAATGTTAAAAGTTAAATAAAAAAAAAAAAGAACTGGAACGGACCTCAGAGACCAACCAATTCAAGTTCCTCGTTTTATAGGGGAGATAACTGAGGCCCTCCCAGAGAGACAAATGAATTGTCCAAAGTGACACTGGTAGCCAAGGTGAGGCAGGATTTTAGCCAGGGCTTTTTCCACCATAAGACACTACCTCAATTGTATCATATTGCATCTGAAATACTGTGCTTGGTGCTGGGTGCCCCACTTTAGGATGGACCTTAAGAAATGAATTCTACTACAGTTACCAAGAATGAGCCCCCAACTCCTTAGGTGGTGGTATCAGGAGTCATAATAAAAGAGATCCCCCAACCAGATCTGGTTCTCCAGTTGAAGAGGTCTGTGAGGGAGTAGATGGGACATCCTAATTTTCATGAGACCTGTGGACCACGTAAACAGAAATAGTCAAAAAGTCATGAGTTTTTGTCAGAGAAAGAGTTAAGGAGATGGGGTAGAGGAGATAGGAAGTCACCAAGCTACTATCTTGACATCTTAGCCATAAGGGCCCCTTACACACAAAAGGCATCACAAAACAGGGCTGGGGTGTGGAGGAGTGGTAGCAGAAAGGAGCCAAGTTAAAGCAATCATTTTAAAAATATATATGTTAACTCATATGAGCCTGGGTTTATCCAGTGCTTTCTTAAAGCCAGCCCTGTGAAGTAGCTAGTGGTGGGTATTATTAGCATCCTCATTTTACAGATGGAATAGTTGAGACTCAAAAAGGAAAATGACTAGCCTACAGTCATGCAAGTAATTAGGGGCAGAGCCAAGTCTTCTGATTTCTTATTCAGAACATAACACCTCCTTTATATCTCCAAATTACGGTTAAGTCACCAGATGGCCTCTAAATACTCTCCATGGCTAAATCGATAATACTATTATCTATTCCACAGATGAGGAAACTGAGGCCTAGGGAGGCCAAGTCATTTTCCCAAGGTCATACAGACAGCAAGTATGGAGGTAGGAGTATATTTGGGATGTTCTGACCCCAAGTCGGTTGATCTAGCCACTGCTTCCTGTAGAGCGCCAGAGGCAGAATTCCAACTTGAGTTCTCTGACTTCAAACCTGAGCTTGCTACTGTCACCGCCCCCCTTGCCCATCCCTTGAGCTGTTTCCTGAAACACTACACTCTTTATTTAAAGCAGCATGACCAAAGAGGCCAGAAAGCTCTGAGATGATCAGCTATGATCAGAAAATGACTAGATGATCAGGAAAGTCTCAGAAGCACAAAGGAGCCCTCCCTCTTTGTACTCTAAATATTCTTTTCCTCCCCCCACCCTCATCCCCTGCAAAAATGTGGCCTTAAAGACACAAGATGAAGATTTCAGAATCTCTGGGGTATTATCCAGATTCAGAGAAAATCTATTTTCACCTTCAATCTCGAATCTCTTTTCTCACTTCAGCAGCCTTACCTTTAATACCAAAGTGAAGCTCTCAGCACTTGAGGGAATTATTCCAAAGATTTTGCATTTTAAAAAAAAACAGCCAGTCTGATATACCAGGGCAGGGTTCTTAAGAAGCTTTCCATTTCAGTCAGTCCACTAGCATTTAAGCACCTACTGTGTGCTCTGGCTTGTGCTAAGTGGAGGCATCCAAAGAGATATTTCATTCATTCTTACCTTCAATCAGTCAAACCCCTATTAAGCACCTAAGATTAATTTATTGAGGCTTCCAACAGAATGAACGGGTAGACTTTGGGGGTACCTGCTTCAGCTTGTCTCTGCAGGGTCAGGGTTTGAGAAGGAATGGGGGGCAGTGTCTCTGTAGGAAGGGGGTAGTGACTTAGAGAGGTCTGGCCTCATGTTTAATGAAAAAGAGAGCTGCTGATGTGGCTTAAGATGCATCAGAAAAACCCCCATTCCTTAAAAATATTCCCCATAAGTGAACCCAATTCTATGAAGTATAGGCAAAAGGATGCCAGATAGAGAGAGGAGGCAGTGTATTAAGAAGGTATCAAAGGGGAAGTAGAGGAAGAAAGGAGTGGGGGCAGGGGGGAGGAACAAGCCAAGACACGAGATAGAAAATTGAGTAGATCACCTAGGTGGTATGCTGGACTTGGAATCAGGATGACCTAAGTTCAAATCCCGAGTCAGAGACACTACCTGAGTGACCTTAGGCAAGTCACTTACCCTCTCTCAGCCTCAGTTTCCTCATCTATAAAATGGGACTAAAGATAGCTATCACAGAGGGTTGTTATGAGGCTCAGCTTAAATATCATATGGAAGATACATTGCAAGACTCAGAGTCTTACCTAAATTTTAGCTAATAGGTGGATTCCGAAATTGGTTGAATGATGAGACCTAATGAATAATTATTAATGGCTCTATGTCAACTTGGAAAGAAGCCCATAGTGGAGCAGTCCAGAGCAATGGGTTTGGCTCCATACTGTTTGATATTATTAATGGTTTTAATAAAGGCACAGAAGGCACACTTGGCAAATGTGCCACTGCTGACAGAAGCCTAGGAGAGACAAGTCACAATCTGAATGACAAAATCAGGAGCCAAAAAGATTTCAACAGTCTAAAGTCCTAGAATCAAATCTAATAAGACAAAATGTCAAAGGAGAGAATGTAAGGTTTTAACCTGAAGTTCCTAATGTCAACTTGACAAATTCAAGATGGCGGAGGCAGTTGATTTGGAAAAGATGTGTGGATTTCAGTGGCTGCAAGCACAATGTGATTCAACAGTATGCTTTGGCACCCAAACAAGCTGACTCAGTCTTGGGCCACAGGGTCTAGAACTAGAACAGGTGATTGACATTTTAGCTAGCTTCAATATCCTTCCTAAATTGTGGCATCCAGAATTGAAGATGCCACTCCAAATGTGATATAATTCTTTTTTTTCCCCAGTCACATCTTATTCTTCACGATCCCATTTTGGGTTTTCTTGCGAAGATACTGGAATGGTTTGCCATTTACTTCTCTAGCTTTTTTACAGATGAGGCAACTGAGGCAAACAGAGTGAAGTGACTTGTGCAGGGTCACACAGCTAGTAAGTGTCTGAGGCTGGATTTGAACTCAGGAGGACTCATCTTCCTGACTCCAGGCCTAGCACTCCTTCCGCTGTGCTACCTAGCTGCCCTGTGATATGACTGGACCAAATGTCCCTAAGTTCTAGGCATGGCATCTTATCGTTCTTAACACAGCCTGTGATCACATTAGCTTCTTCCAGTAGCCAAATTAAATTGTGAAGCCATTCTGAGCTTGAGGTACTCTATAACCCTCAGACTGTAGGATCTGGTTTTTTTCCAGGTGAACCACTTTCTAGTCATACCTCTCCCCTCTCACATTTGTGAACTTGGTTTTTGAATCCAAGAATAAGACTTTACATTTATCATTATTAAATGTTAATTAGATTAAGCCCAATGTTCTAGATAGTCAAGATCTCTTTAGATCCTGATCTATCATCTACCCATGGTATTAGCCATCCCTTCCAGCATTGTGCCACACAAATCTGATAAGCATGCCATCTAAATCTATTCATATCGCTGATAAAATCTAAACAGCAAGGAGCTCAGCACAGACCTCCTTGTAGGTTGACTGCTCAGCATTAAGGACAACCCTTTGGGTCTAGCCAGTCAATCAGTTTGAAATTCTTTTCTCTGTGACTTGTCTTTTAAAAAAAAAATCTCTGTGGAGTGTGGAGGTTGGAAAACTGGAGAAAGATGAAGGGCAGTCTGAGAGACAACACCCAGACCCCAGACCAGCCTGGAATTCTCTCTCTTCTCCTCCCCAACTCCTGGTTTCCTCAGCCTCCTTCGAGTCTCAGATAATGTCCCACCTTCTTGAGACACCTTTCCCAGCCCTCCTTAGTCTTAGTGACTTCCCTCTGAGATCCCCTCAATTCATCCGGCACACATCTTGTTTGTCCAGAGTTTACATATTGTCTCCCAGACTAGATTGTGAGCCCCTTGGGAGCAGAGACTTTTTTCCCCCTTTCTTTTATCCCCACTGCTTAGCACAGTGACTGATATGTAGAAGCCACTTAAGAAATGCTATTTGAATGACTGGCTGACTGATTTCTGCTGTCAATCCCCTAGAGGGAAACCTGATTGACTATGCAGCTCCTTCAAAGAAAACGTGACCCTATGGCTAGGGGATGGAGGAAGCATCAGATGGGGAAACTGATGTACTGATGGAAGTGACTTACAGAAAGTCACATACCTGGTAAATGTCATGGGTGGGATTGTAGACTGCATCCTCTGATACTTTCAAATCTAGCTCTTTATACTATGGTCTATCCAAAAAGCAATCTTTTAAAGTAGGTATTATTGTATCTTCCTAATCCCTATAGTTCAGGGGAAAATCTGAGACAGAGGAAAACAAGGGTTGGGAAGAAGGAGGTTAAAGGGGCCCCTTCTCCTTTCTCAGTTTCAGTTGGAAAAAGTGTCCACGGGCTTGGAACATGGGGAAGTTGTTGTTTGATTGCTGATAGTGAGCTAAGGAAAGATGGAAAACAACCACTTTCATCTGGTTGATTGATAAAGTGGTTTCCTGTCTACTACAGAAGAGTGTTGACCTTCTTGACCTTTTTCAAAAGACAGAAAGCAACAGGAGGAAACAGAGGCTGGCCCCCCTGCTCACTGCTGATTAAAGAAAGGAAACAGAGAGGGAGAGGGTGGAGAAGCTGTAGACATCTGAGGAGTCAGCAGGGATGGTTTAGACAAAGCTGAGGGAGAGTACAGGGACTGAAAAATGGGAGCTGGGAGGAAAGACCCTATTTCTGAAGAGAGAATTCTCCCCTCCCAATGCTTCCTTCCACCCATAAAGAGGTTCAGTCTAAAGGGTAGGATTAACATAGCAAGATTTTGTGCTAAGAGAAACAGAAGCTGGAACCATGGGGGATACAATCTTGGGTATGGCACGGCATCTCTAAATCTTGGTCTTAGAATGTACAAAATGAGGGTGATCATATCTGCCATGCTGACCTCATAGGGCAGTTACAAAGAATTTGCTCTTCACAACTTATGGAGTCTTAAAACAGGGGCTTATCATTAGAATGACTGTCTGTGCATCCTCCAAGGGCAAACCTGGTTCTCCCTTTCACCTCTTAGTCCCTCAAGGTCCTGAGCCTCTGAACCAGAATACTGTAGATATCTCGCCTCCCAATCAACCAACTGAAACACAAACATTCATTAAGTGCCTAATATGTGCTGGGAATTGTTCTACCCCCTGGGGATGCAAGTAGAAAAAATGAAATAATTCCTACATGCAAGAAGTTTATATTCTAATAGAGGAGATCAGAAGTACATACCAAACTATAAACAGGTCTTTGGTCATTGAAAGAGGCATTTGACCTAATTTATTGGTTACTGCTAGACTAACTAATAAATTGTTCAAGCTTGGACCATTGTCTCTCAGTTTACCTTAGTTTTCAACCCAGAATGGGAGTGGGGCAACCTTCAAAGGGAAGGGAGTGGGAAGAATGGTCCCTGAAACAGCCCTGCAGAAAAAAACCCCAAGAGCTCACTGGTGAGATTTGCCACCAGGGGCTTTCTCCATAAAGGTCTACAACCAGGGATCTGACTCTCCCTCCCAATCCCAATTTCTTCTTAGCTTAAGCTTTAAAGATGTCAGACCACTGAAAGTCAGCTTCAGGAATATTTCAAAGACACTTTACAATTTGAAATTTCTTCTTGACCCTGAAAGGAGAGAAGTTTGTTTAAATCAAGGAGTGACCTGAGGATCAGGTTCTGGGTGTCTACAAGTTGAGCCACAACACCCCACTATCCTTGTAGAACTTAAAAGAGCCTTGGAGCACCAACATCTGGCCTTCCTGACTTTAAGTTTGGCAAAAATGTATAAGAATCTCTGGAAGTAACCTGAATCAAAGAAGCAGCCCTTCTAGGAGAAGCCCCTCCCTTCACAGCTGTTCTGAGAACCTGCCCAATTCCAGAATACCCAAGGGGAGATGTTTTCAGAAACCAGACACCTACATGAGATATCTGAGCCCGAATACATAATGTGTTGATGAAATGAAAATTGGGAATGTGTCACTAGGAAAGAGACTGGATGTTCACCCTTCCCTCTCATTCCTTCCCTATGTTTCTGTAAGGCTTACTTACCAAAAGCGACTTGGACAATGGAATTTGTGAATTTATCAGTCAGTTCAAATCCAGTCTCCAAGATTAAAGATTAAGCTTGACAGGTTTGGGGGCCATCTTGCACACCTTAGTTCTATTAAAGTAGAATATCTGAGATAAAATTTCTTTAGTGTCTATTCCAATATATTGGGATGAGAACATTAAAACAAGCAGAAATACTTTCCCCCAGCACTTTTTGTTTCTTCACCATTGCTTGAGCTTTACTAGTCATTGTGGACTGATTTTTACTATACTCTGATTTGTCATTTTAATCAGGGTTAGTGATTCATGGGAGGCCTGGCCTCCAGAGTCAAAGTGGAGAATTATAAAATTGAAAATTGATTTTAATTCTATTTGCTGGCATGGACAGCTCAGTGGCACAGTGGATAAAGTATTGGGCCTGGAGTCAGAAAGACACATATTACTGAGTTCAAATCCAGCCTCAGACACAGTAAGTGTCTGAGGTATGTGTGACCCTGGGCAAGTCACTTCACCCTGTTTGCTGCCTCAGTTTCCTCAATCTATTAAGGAGCTAGAGAAGGAAATGGCAAACCACTCTAGTATCTTTGCCAAGAAAACCCCCAATGGGGTCACAAAGAGCTGGACATGATTGAAAGGGAGAGATGGGATGGAAAGACAGAGATACAAGGAGGCAGAGATTAAGAAGGATAGGGAATAGTGGTGAGCAAAACATGCTTCCTTATCCTGAAGGTGGAATTAAAAGGATGCAAAAGACTTTTAATCTAATGGGATTTCTTAAATTGCCTCTTAAGCAGTAGGGAAATGGTGGGAGAAACTGTGATACAAGAACATAATGGAATATTATTGCATCATAAATGACAAAAGAGATGATTTCAGAGAGTCCTGAATAATGGGAATTGATGCAGTGAAATGAGCAGCCCAGGAGAACGATTTACATGAAGAGAACAACATGTTAAAGAAAAGCAAGAACTCTGACCTACGCAGTGACCAAGCCTGTACCCAGAGAACACAGGATGAAGAATGTTGCCCATCTCCTGACACAAGTGACGAACACAAGGTGTTTCCAGAAAGTGCGTACAGTGTTGAATATGGTCACTGAGGGGATCCATTGTGCTTGACCATTCTTATTTGATGTGAGGGTCCTTCCTTCCTTCCTTCCTTCCTTCCTGCCTCCCTCCCTGTCTCTCTCTCTCTCTCTCTCTCTCTCTCTCTCTCTCTCTCTCTCTCTCTCTCTCTCTCTCTACTTTTAATCAATTGGTTGTCAGTAGTAATGCCAAAATTAAGAAGGGGGCCTCTACAACATTTTTTAAAAATTCACATAGGAGAAAGAAATTCAAATGGAAGCTTAGACCAGCAGGAAAATTTTGAAAGTAACATGAAGAATGTTCAGAATAAATCCTCCCCCCCCCCCAAAAAAAGAAGAAAATGCCAGAAAAGAGCTTAGCTGAAGGAGCTGAGAGCATTTATCCTGGAAAAGGAAAAGCTTGGTGGGGAGCTCAGAGTTTTTTTAAGCATTGGAAGGGCAATACTGTGGAAAAAGAGTTAGACTTTTTCTGTTGGATCCCAGAGGTCAGAAGCAGGAGCAGTGGGGAAAATGACAACAAAGCACATTCAGGCTTGTTTTCAGTGAAAGCTTTCCTGCATTCAGAGCTCTACCAAAGTGCAACCACTTGCAGGGGAAGTGGTTTTGTGGGTGGCCTTCAAGGTCACACTGCCTGACTCCTTGGGGGGGGGGGTGTTGCCAAAGACACCTTGGTCAGGTTCAGGTTGGATCACCCGGGGTTCCCTCCAAATGGGAGATTCTGTCTTTGTGGGAGCCTGCTTTCTGATTCCCAGGCCCATCCCCACTCCCTCTTTCTCTTCCCTTTCCCCTCACTAGCTTCCAGGTCTTGTCTGAAAGCTGAGCTGTTGTGCTTGGGTTGGAGCTGCTGGAGCAGACTAGGTTTCTCCCTGGGTGGTCCCAGTCTGACCTGGCTGAGAGCAGCAGGAGAGATCTAGGGGCTGAAACTAGCAGCTTTCCCCCAAGCCCAGAGCAAGGAGGAAGAGAAAGAGGGGCCAGCAGCCCGCAGAGTAGAGGCTGAACAGCTCAGGGGACTGATGACTAAGGAGAGGTTGTTTATCCTGGCTCTGGGGATGCATGTGTAGGGGGGTAAACAGGAATGAGAGGAGGAGGACTTGATTGATGAAGCTCGAAAAACTTCCGGCTGCTCTAGCAATGGGAAAGTCATCCCAGTGAGAGAGGGCCAGAAGCTCCCCTGTTTCCTGTGTGTGTTGGGGGCGGGGGCCTGATGCAGTGGGAAGAACACTGACTTTGGAGTTCTAGGCTCTGGGTTCAAATGCTGCCTCACCTGCATGATCTTAGCGAAGTCCCTTAACCAGTCCAGGTCTTACAGCTCTGATTTGTAGAGGAGCTCTTTTCCAGTTCTAAATCTATGATCAGATGATAGGATTTGTATTTCTGGCCCTTCTGAGGCCACCTCAGCTAGAGTCCAAGAGTAGATAATCCCATAGCTCTTTCCTAGGGCCAGTGAGCCAGCTATGTTCTCCCAGAATTTCAGATCTTGAGCTGAGCTAGAAGAGGCCTGGAGAGATCCTCTAGTCCAGGGGTGGGGAACCTGCAGCCTCAAGGCCACAGATTCCCCACCCCTGTGTCTAGTCTAACCTCCTTGTTTCACAGATGAGGGCCCAGAGAGGTTAAGCAATTTGTGCCATCACACAGAAGTGGGATTGAACCCAGGAAGTCTTCTGACACAAATCCATTCCCTTTTTACATTTAGAACTGGAGGGTCCTTAGAGATCACTTAGGCCAGTCTTCTCATTTTTAAAGTACAGTAAAATGAGGCCCTGAGAGGGGTAGCGCTTGCCTGAGATCCAAATGTTAGGCATTCCCTCAGCTAGGATCTGGTGGAAGGAGCTCAGTGGCTCTTTCTGCCCAGGACTTGGAAAAGTCCCATATCCCGGGCATGACCCAGTTAACAGACCCTGGCATCTGGGAGAAATGCTATGCTCTACACTGTGGGCCCCACCACTTCTCCCCCCTCCTCTGGTTCTGCACAGTGTCTGGGCCTCTGCCACCTTTCTGCCACAGCTCCTTCAGCCTCTGGACCTGGCCACATTGCATGCAGACTGAAAGGAGCCTTCGAGGTTAGCTGGCACTGCCCCATGGTGCCAACAGCTGACGTAGTTCCAGACCTAGAGCCACTCACCAAGGTCCCTGGATCAGCTGGGAAGAAGAAATCTCCCAGGACTGTGGAGAGGAGAGGATGATTCTCAGCCTTGGTCCTTTGACTAGAGAAATCAACTGGGCTGCGATTTCTGGGGTCTTGGGATCCACAGAGCCATGGGCTAGAGTCGCTAGACAAAGCTGCATGTGGATGACATAAAGGCATGTGCACATATGGGAAGTTTAGAGAAGCCAGAAGAAGTCAATCAATCAGTCATCTACTAATAGCCAACCACACATTACAGAGAACGGAAAGTTGAAATCCAGAAAGGAAGCAACTTGTTGAAATCTTACAGCTAGTAAGAAGTAGAATTAGGGTTTAAACCCAGGTCATCTTACTCCAGACTCATCTGTAAAATAAAAGGTTAGACTCAATGACCACTAAGGTCCCTCCCAGCTTTAACTACTCAACTGCCTTCCAGAGATCTCGAATGGGATGTCCAGTAGACAAACTCAATATGTTCAAAACTAAATTTATTATCTTTCTCCTAAGCCTTCCCCCCACCTAACACCCCGATTACAGTCAAGACCAACACTGTCCTCCCAGTCCCTCGGGCTCACAACTTAGGGGTCAGCATCAATTCTTCACTGTCTTTTACCCCCCACATCCCATCTGTTGTCAAGGCCTATCGGATTTGGCATTGTTCTCACCCTGGCATGGACCTCATCACTTCCTGCCTGCCTCAGGTCTCTCCTCACTCCACTCCATTCTCCATTTAGCTGCCAGTGATTTTCCTAAAGCCCAACATGTTAGCCCTCTACTCTATAAATTCCACTGGGCCCCTTTGCCTCTGGGATCAAACAGAATAACCCAGTTAAGAAGTGATAAGGGCCTGAACTAAAATTGTTCTTACTGTTTGATCATTCAGTCATGTCCAACTCTTTATGACCCCGTAATGGGGTTTTCTCACCTGAGCCACTGGAATGATTTGCCATTTTCTTCTCCCATGTGAACTTATTTTATTAATGAGAAACTGAGCCAGATAGGGATTAAGTGGCTTGCACAGGATCACACAACTAGTAAGTGTTTGAGGCCAGATTTTTGACTCCAGGCTTAGTGTTCTGTCCACTGCAACACCTTGCTGCCCCTAAGGTGGTCATCAGTAAACAGAGAGAGGGGTATTGATGACTGAGATATTGTGGAACTGATAGGATAGAGGAGGTGCAGTGAAATATAAGAAGGAGAGTTAGAAATCAAGGCTAGCTTTGGGAACCTGGGTGACGTGGACAGATGATCATACTCTCAACAGAATCGATAGGATCAGAAGAGGGGAAAGATGATGAGTTCTCCTTGGGACATTCTGAGTTTGAGATAAGTTTGTGCTTCAGTCCAAAATGTCCAAGAGGCAATTAGTAACAAGGGACCAGAGCTTGGAAAAGAGCCTAAAACTAGAGACAGAGATCCGACTTTATCTGTGTGAAAAATGTTTTATAGTTGTGTTCTTATAGTTCCTGGGTTTGTCTTGGCAGAGAGACTCCCAAGTATTTTATGTTGTCGACAGTTCTTTAAAACGGAATTTCTTTTTCTGTCTCTTGCTGCTGGGCTTTGTTGGTCATATATAGAAATGCTGATGATTTATATGGATTTATTTTATATCCTGCAACTTTGCTAAAATTGTTAATAATTTTCAGTAGTTTTTTTAGTTGATTCTCTAGGATTTTCTAAGTACACCATCATGTCATCTGCAAAGAAGGATAGTTGTGTTTCCTCACTGCCTGTTCTAATCCCTTCCATTTCTTTTTCTTCTCTTATTCCTATAGCTAACATTTCTAGCACATGTTAAATAAAGAGGTGACAATGGGCATCCTTGCTTCACCCCCGATTGTATTGGGAAGGCTTTATCAGTGCTTTCTAAATTCTGACCCCTGGCCATCTCAGCCTAATTATAATTTCACTCCAGAGTTCCTACAAGGGAACCATGAATCTATATCCCTGTAGACCACCGTCTTTTTTATCTTTACTAATAAACAATACAGTCACTATGGTATGGGAGTCTGAGAAATCTTTTGGCATTCAAAAGTGGTCCCCTCACTCAAAAAGGGTAGGGATCCTTGAAGCAGGAGTACAGAAGGAATATAAGGCTGTCCTCACAGTAATGGCACTTCACAGTCTAGACAATAAGTGTTCTCCTCTCTCAAAAAACCCTTTGACTCCCTATTACCTTAAGGGTCAAATACAAACCCCTGGATTGGCTATTTAAAGTTCTTTACCACAAGTCTTCAGGATACTTTTTCAGCCTTTTCACACATTTCTTCTTTTCATGCACTATAAGATCTCATCAAACCGCCCTTGCTGGCCGCACCCTCCACTCCCATGCCTGGTATGTTCTCCCTCTTCTTGTCAGTCTCTCAGATTCTCTATTTTCCTTTAAGACTCAGCTCAAGCATCACCTCCTAGAAGAGGTCTTGTATTTTCCCCAACTGCTAATAATGCCTTCCCTCCCCCAATCACCTTGTATCTATTTTTATTTTCACTACACACATGCAATATACATCTATGTAACGTATATATGTATTCATATGTGTAATATATGTGTTCTCTTCTAAACTATGAACTCCTTAAGCAAGGAAACCCGCATTGATTAAGAGCCTCCTATGTTCCAGGTGGGTAAGGGCTTTACAAATATCATCTCATTTGATCCTCACAATAACCCTGAGAAGTAGGTGCTATTTTTAGCCCCATTTTATAATTAAGGAAACTGAGGCAGACAGGGATTAAGTGACTTGCCCAGGGTCACAGAGCTAGTAAATTTTGAGGTTGGATTTGAATTCAAGTCTTCCCTAGTCCAAGCCCAGCACTCCAGGCACTATGGTGCCACCTAGCTGACAAGAATTGTTTTTGATTTTCTCTTTGTATCCCTAGTGCCCAGCACTGTGCTTGGCACAAAGTGTTTATCGATGAACTATCTGACTGATGAATCCCCATCACTCTAGGGTCTTTGTTGTGGGCACAGAGCCCCTGAAGGTTTAGCCAAGCTGTACCAAGCTCTTTCTCTTCTCAGAGCTGGTGATGAAAGCCCTCAGAGCCCCAAGCTTTTAACACAGAAAAGTAGAAGTGCTAATGTATGGATCCCCTGGTGTATAATTAGCATTTTTTGTTAGCACATGTAAAATGCACTTAAGTCCTCCATCACTTTCTCCCCAGAGTCCTTCACCCTCTGCTGTGTTAGTTTTGTCTCATACCAGTCTAGAAAACTACAGCTGGAAGCTCTACCTCTGCCTTAAACCTTCCCTTTTGACCCCACCCTCTATGTCTAGTGTCTTGGATCCTGGTTCATCTCAGGTTTTCAATATTCTTAGCCAGGTGGTTCTGTGCCTCTATTTCCCCATCTGTTGGATGGACGGCTAGCAACTGCTTTCATTTCCTCTTGGGAACGCTGGGAAGATTGTGTGTCCTTTGAGGGGAGTGGAAAGGGAGAAGATATTCTCCATGGAGAACAAAGCAGAATCAGAACAACTTGTATGATGGCTACAATGATACAAATGAAAACATCTCTGAAAGATGTGAGATTATAGATCTAGAAGAAAACTCCAATCCTCTTGTTTTACAGATGAGAAAACTGAAGCTCATGGAGAATGACTCATCCAAGGTCAAACAGATTATGTCAAGAATGAGTTTGAATCTAAGACTTGTGACCTCCAAACTAGGACTCTTTCCATTGGACCATGCTAAGTCTCTTGTACCATGGCGCTGAACTCAGATTCTGGGTTGATACAGAAAGAATAGGACATGTGTGTGTATACGTTCACTAGCTATGCAACCTCTGTCTGCCTCAGTTTCCTCATTTGTAAAATGTGGATAATAATAGCCCCTACCTCCCAGGGTTGTTGAGACAATCAAATGAGATCATATCTGTCAAATTCTTAGCGTGTTGACTGGCACATAGTAGGTGCTAAGTAGATTTTAGCGATTTGTTATTTACTTCCATTTTATATTTGAAGAGACTAGGTCCAAGGAGGTGAAGGTCACATGGCTAGCAAATGTCAGTGGGGAGAATTAAGCCCAACTCTACCTGACTCTAGGTCAGTCCTGTGCCCACTGTGTCTCTGGGATAGAAGCTGATATGGGCACAGGAAGGACACAGGGATTCCAGTTCCCAGGTCCTTAAAGAGCATGTACCACATGACAGTCACAGGAAGCTCCAGTGGAGTGGGAACTGAGCTTAGCAGAGCTTCAAAGGTTGGAATGTTATCCAAATGAAGATTTGGGTCCTCACAGAACTATGAAAATGAGCTTAGGTAGAGGCTGGGAGAGCAGGGCCAGGGCCAGAAATAGGGACAGCTAAGGCAGTTGCCCCTGCTATAGGGCACCCTCCACTGGCCGCTAGCCAGGGAAAGTGGGATCTCCCTATGACTCAGGTCTCCAACAGGTGGCCTGGTGATGTCCCCCCTCCCTTTGCCAAGGCTGACATGTAGTCTCCCCTTATAAACTATTCCGTGAGAGAGCCAGGAATAAGCATGATCTCTCCTCTTCCCAGGACCCCTAGTAGAAGAGAAGTTAAAACCAATTCTTATCACAAAGAAAACAGTGAAAATATGCCTTCATCCTCTCAGAAGAGACATAGAGGACTAGGATAGAAGAATATTACCAAAATGGTCAGATGCAGTCATGTTTTTAGCTGAGTCTTACTCATTTTCTTTTTCACAAGGAAAGGCTCAATGAAAATATATATCTGGTTGGGTTTTTGTTTTGTTTTATTTGGTTTTTGTATGCTGTGGGGGTTAAGTGACTTGCTCAGGGTCACAGAGCTAGTAAGTGTCTGTGGTTGGATTTGAACTCATGTCTTCCTGACTCTATCCATTGAACCAACTAGCTGCCCCGAAATCATTTGTTGTTAAAAGAAGGATAAGTAAAAATTTTAAATGGGGGAAAATTTAAACCAACCAATAGACATTTATCAAGTGTGGCGTGGTTGGTGCTGGGAATACAAAAACAGGCAAAAGATAATCCTTGCCTTCTGGGAATTTATATTCTAATTGGGGAGAGAATAGGCAACCAAAGCGAGCTATACATGGATAAATAACAAACGATTAACCGAGGGAAGACTTCAGAGACGTTGGAAAAGGCTTCCTGTAGAAGGTAGGATTTTAGTTGGGACTTGAAAGAGCCAGGGAGGTCCACAGTCAGAGAACGAGTGAGAGCATTCCATGCGTGGGGGACAGCCAGAGAAAATAAAACTCTAGTACAATTCTTTAAAAATAAGTAAGCAAGAAGATATCTTTGAAGACTGGGAAAACATGACTGAGTGACTTTGGAGCATGGCTAAGAAAAAAAGAATTTAGGGCTGCGAGTGACCTTCAGAATCATCTCATTCAACCCTCTCATTTTACAAAGGAGGAAACTGAGGCTCCACAAGGGCCATGACCCTAAGAAAGCCTGTGAGGAGTATGTCTGGTTCACAAACAAGTCTTCTGCCAATGTCTCTTGCATTCTGTCCATGACACTAAGCCCATGCTTAGGGTGGACCAGTACCATAGATACAGAGGGCAACACAGGATAAAGCAGCGGGATGTGTTCAGAAAGTGAACTAATCCAGAACTCAGCAAACTAGGGCTCAATCCCAACCCACAAGGCTTCGTGACCTTGGGCAAGGCTATAAAATAAGAGAAATGGACTAAATGCTGTCTGTAGAAGGAAAACATAACCCCACTAAGGGATACTCTTCTATCATCCAAAGGATCTCAAAGGGTCATGGGATTCAGAGTCGAAGGGTATCTTATAAACTAGTCCAACCCATTCATTTTACAAAGTAAGAGAATGATACTTGGAGAATTTAAGTGACTTACCCTTGGTCAAAGACCTAATATCTCCTGGGGTTACCTTGTCTTCCAGCAAACATTGCTGCAGTGGAGACAAGAAAATACAATTTTTCGGCCAGAAATTATAGCTGAGATGGCCTCTTCCAAAGAATGAAGTACCTTCTATCTCCATGGTACCTCAGAAAATGACAAGAATTCCCACCTTTTTCAAGACTCTCTTGTGGCTAAGATCAGGAGGTCCCTCATCAGGTGACCTCCATCTTGCTTTAAGAGAAGTCAAGTCTTAGAGGGAACATGATAGGTGTTCTCGGATATTTTCTTGTAACGGTATGAGTTAGAGCCGACCTCTATCCATTTTCAGGATGCCACACTGAGAGACTGCCTAGATAACCTAGGGGCTTGTCAGTAGGGGTGGAACTAGATGGATTCAAGAGGAAGGGTCTCGTCCTTGTTTGCAACGTGGCAGTTCTTTGTCCTGGCTCCGGATGTCCAGTGGAGAAGACACCCATATAAGGAAAGGTGATAGGTGATAGGTTCAATGTAAAAGGTGATAGGTGATAGGTTCTACGTAGGGCTTAGGAATGTACTTAGGAATGTACGTAGGTAAAACTATAAATGCATGTGATTTAGATGAATAAAACGGAGTCTTCACCACCTTTGTCTCCCGCCCCATTTCATTACTCATGAGATCAAGGCCTCTTGCTGGACAAGAGCCTTGGGTCGGGGTTAGGGGTTCCCGTAAATGGTCTAGGGGACCCCAACATTTTCTGACATGTAAAATAGAGACGAGACTTTTTCTGCTTGGTTCCAGAGGGTAGAAGAAGAGGAGTAATAGGTGAAAGAGGGATATTTCTATCCAGCGTACACATGGGGATCACAGGGTCATAGATTTACAGGTGAAAGAGACATTAGAAGCCAAGTTTAACAGGCTCATTTTACAAAACAGGAAGCTGAGGCACTTGTTGAACTTGTCCAAGATCACACAGGTAAAATCTGAGGTCGATTTTAAATCTCTGTCCTGATTCCAGGTCCAATGTCTTCTCGTTGGACGATTAAGGGAACAAGTGAGTCCTCCTTTAATAAAGAGGGGTGGAGAGGTAGGATCATAGGACCTTGGGGTATCTGGACTTACCTACTATATTCCCCCTAAATTCCTATCTAGAAATTCCAAGTTTCTTCCTACTCCCAACCCCCCCACTTCCAAGCTCCCTGATTCTAGATAAAGAGAATCTGGGACCAGTATCCCAAAAAGGGAGTAAGGAGCTGGGGCTGCCATTTGGGGAACTCTGAACCACTGACCATCAATTATTTAGTGTTCTAGGTCTCCAAAATGACCAGAACCAGTGTTCTGGGAAATGTCCCTTCTAACTCTAGGATGAGAGTAAGATTTTTATTATGGATATTGGGAGCTGGAAAGAGGTACAGAGTTCAGAGGATGTGGGCTGAGGGAGGGGCCAGCTTTGACTCACTATCCATCTCCATTCCAAGAGCAATACCACAAAAAACCCTGGCTTTGTTGCTTATTACCTCCATGATGCTGGGGCTTTGTTTGTCCATCAGTAAAATGAGAAAGCATAGCTAGATAACACTTAGTGCCCTTTCTATTCATAAATCCCATTATCCCAGTAACTAGGGAGTCTCTAAGGTCTTTGCTAGCTCCAACAGTCTGTGGTTCTAATAAGCCCATCTTTCATCAACAAAAGTTCTTGGCCTACCCTAACCTGGACTCTTTAATTGACTTCCATCTTCTCTCCCATCTCCCAGGTCCCGAACACAGTAGCCACCACAGCTTGACTACCCCATAGGTCCAGGCAAGGTGGGCAAGACATTCCTAGATCCAAAGGAAAATCATCCTGGGTTAGATCAGTGGAAGGAAGAGATGGTCCCTGGCCTCAAGAGTAAACATGAGGACTAAATGAAAGGAACCCTAATCCCAGAACGTATGGGGCATCTCTCCGAATCTTGAGTGACCCTACACAGGTAGAACAGGTGGCTGCCTGCGTGGGAGGATTGAAAGGTCTGGATTCAGCTGTTCTCTCTCCTCCTTATTCTGCCCAGAAAAGAGGTCACCTAACCAATGAGATGAGGGAAGGGGACAGGGAGGTGGGAGTGACAACCAGCACCCCAGTGTTACATCATTAGAAGTGAGTTCTCTGGTTTAAACATTGCCCTCTTTTTTTCTGCGGTCTTTTTTTTTAATATATCTCTTTTGCGTATTAAGTCACTGATATCATTACTTGAGCGACCTTGAATAAGTTACTTATCTCTGATTCTCAGTTTCCCCGTCTGTAAAATGAGGATGAGCTCTACAATCTACACTGTTCACATTGTATAGACTCGGTTGTTGTTCGTCTTCCGTTTTCCAAGAGGACCCACAACACCGAGGATGGTGTTTGAACTTGCGTAGGAACTGGATTTAAGTGAGGTAGAGCTACACGGAGTCATCAGCCTCACTCTCGTTGTCAGAGTCACTGAAGTCCAGTGGTAAGACGAAAGTCAAGATGACTGACGATGGAGAGGATTCAGTGGAAGACCTTGATGTCTTCAACGTCTGACCAAGGGCTAAGCACTCCACAGCCCCTGCTTTATGGCCATAGTAACAAATTATTCTCATTCACCCATTCCTTTGGAGCTCAGGGGCGAGTTTTCACATACTCGGGGTAAACATCCCCCTAACTTACCACAGGTTTGAGGCCGTTAGGTACCCTGAAGGGGCAGCTAGGTGCTGAACAGAGTGCTGTGCTTGGAGTCCATCTAGACTCATCTTCCCAAGTTCAAATCTGGCCTCAGACACTTACCAGCTGTATGGCCTTGGGCAAGTCACTTAACCCTGTTTGCCTCAGTTTCCTCATCTATAAAATGAGTGGGAGAAGGAAATGGCAAACCCTCTAGTATCTTTGCCAAGAAAACTCCAAGGGGTCACAGAGAGTCGGACGTGACTAAAACAACCAACAACAATTACCCTCAGCCTAGTTTCTGTATACACATTGGAGACACTACATAAATGCTTATTCCCTTCTCCTTCCTCATAACTTCTGAGCCTCAGTTTCTTCATGTATTAAAGGGGAAGGATTTGCACTACTCAATCAGACAGGCAGATTGTTGTGAGCCAAGCACATCGCAAAGTTTAGAACTTAAAGTGGAAAAGGTCACTATCATTATCCAACCCTCCCCCCCAACTTCCTCTGAGCTAGTCTCCCCTTAAAACAACAGCAGAGATGGAAATCAAAGGATCAGTGGGGAGTTGCTTCATGTGACTGAGCTATTTACAGGAAATGGTTTGGTTTAGACCATTCTTGTCATGAGACAGCCCCCCATTCTGCCCTTTTCTCCTTCTCTTCCTCACTCCCCAGGAATCATGATCAGTCTCAGAGATGCAGAGTGGGAGTGGATCTCAGGTGACATCCAGTCTCACCCCTCCCTACTCTGATCATAACTGACTCTACAACAGCTGCTGTACTCTTGAAAGAAGAATTCCAGTAATGATGAGTTGACTATAGAAGGAGGCAGGTCATTTCATTTTGGGAGCAACTAGGTGGTGAAGAGTACAGAGGGCTGGACCTGGAGTCAGGAAGACACATCTTCCTGAGTTCAAATCTGGCCTTAAACACTTCCTAGCTGTGTGACCCTGGGCAAGTCACTTAACCCTGTTTGCCTCACTTTACTCATCTGTCAAATGAGCCGGAGAAGGAAATAACAGACCACCCTGGCATGTCTGCAAGAAAACCCCAAATGGGGTCATGAAGAGTCAGATACAACCCAAAAGCATTTCAATTTTGGACATCTAGACCTGTTACCCTAGGTAGCCAGAACAACAATCAGACCCTTACCCTCTGCCTCCCTGAAAGGTTATATCACCAGTTGCCAGTTTCTGTGGGGGATGGAAGGCAGTAGATAAAAGAATCATAGATTATTAGAATAGGAAGAGACCTTTCGATGTCATATAGGTTAACCCCTTCCTTTTATAGATGGGGAAACTGAAGCCAAGAGAGGCCAAGAGACTTACCCAAAGATTAGATTAGAACCCAGTTCTCCACCCTAACTCCATCCTACTTGAGTGACTTGGCCAGGGTCAGCTTTTCACTACCACACTGAATAAATGGAATGGAATGGATGGAAAAGCATTTAGTGAGCACCTACTATGTACCAGGTACTGGGCTAATGTAAGAGATACAGTTCTTGCCCTTAAAGAATTAACATTCTAACGTGGTCAGGTAGAATACATAGTGCAGTGGGGGCCATAGAAAGGAGTTTTGCTTCTGAGGACTCACTGGGATATTGAGTGGGGAGACGGAATGATCATTTGGCACACTCTTTCCAGAAGCAAGGGTAGTATTGATTTGACTAGTTTCCAGAGCAAGAGAGGGAATGGGAAGGTAGGGAGGGAAGAGTGCAGCAAAGAACTTTGGGCATTCTCCTTCTTCCATGAAATGAGGTTAGGGTGGATGACCTCTGAGCTGCCTTTCAGCTCTAAATCTAAGTATCACCATCTAGATATAAGTGGCTTAGTGGATAGAGTGCTGGACTTGGAGTCAGGAAGACCTGAGTTCAAATTGTGCATCAGATACTAGTTGTGTGACCCTGGACAAGTCACTTAACTTCTGTTTCAGTTTCTTCATCTGTACAAAGGGGATAATAACAGCACCTGCTTCCCAGAGTTTTGAGGATCAAAGGAGACAAAAGAAATAAATGTTATCTCTAAGGTCCCTTCCAGTCCTCAGGCAATGATCCTGTTCTTTCTGTAACAACCCAGGGCTTAGCCTCCAAAGAGAAGAGAAAGCTTTATCCATCCATCCATCCACTCATCCATCCACCCATCTATCCATCCATCCATCCATCCATCCATCCATCCATGTGACTTCCATTTTTTTCTGAGGTTTCTGGAGGATGGAACAGGCATCTGGTAATAAATGCTTGACTGACTACGACAGGAGGAAACACAGCATTCTCTCCCCAAATCTCTGGAGGCATCTCTCTGCTCTCCTGTCTCATGAGCAACCTAGGGCTTTCAGTTAAATCAGGTGGCTGAGACTTGGAAGGACTTGCTTGAGAACAGGCATGCCACCCCACACACATGGTCCTACCCCCAACAACTCAAAGGATAGGAAGGAACTGAAGTGAGCAGTCCTCTTCAGGAACAGGCCTGCCAAACCCGTCTCCCTTTGGGTCTCAGGAGCCCCAAGGAAGGTGGCTGGGGATTCCATTCAATAGCTTAGTGTAAGGCTTAGAGTCAGGGTAGGAGATGGGTCTGAGGTCCCTGGGGAATCAATAGCCCTGTAGACCTTGAGGACTTAGGAAATTTCAAGGTTAATTCCTTATTCAGAGTTGATGTCAGACAATTCCCGACTCCCTTGTCACTTAGCTAATTAGCTGCTTTCTACCCTAAATTGAGGGACTAGCTTGCTTCCCTATCCCCAGTGGCTTTGAGGCTGTTGAAAGTGAGGTAACTCCAGGTTCCCTGGCCTTCCTCTCCACAACATTTCCCGGGGAAGGAGCCAGACTGTAAGCAGTTGACTGACAGATGTCCAGCACCTGAACTGGACATCTGGAGACACTTAGAAACAACAGGATAGAAATTGAGGGCAGACTGTGCCCAGAGGCTGCCCGCTGGCCATCCTTAGGTGGGTAGGGATGCCACTCCTTGTGATGATCAACCTTAAGAATCACAAGCAAAGAAAGAGTGGAGAAGGGAAAAAAGAGAGAAAGAAAAGAATCCAGGACAGCTGTTCTTTGCATTTTCACTGAGTCAGCATTAGAGAAAATTGACAGACCCTGACCAAACTCAGGCCCAAGTCTCTGGGACCATACCTCCCTGGAGGGCCCCCAGACACATGCCAGCTTCCTAGACTTCTGGGCCAGGCCAGCTGGGCTTCCCAAGAGTGGCATCCCAGGCTCCCTGCTGAATTTCAGTTGAGCTGAAATGATGAGAGTTGTTGCTTGAAGAGAAAATCAGTTGGCAGGTCCTCCCTACTGGCCCTGTTCTCAGGTGGGAGGAAACCACCATAAGAGTGGGCATCACTTCCCTACCAGAAAGCTCAGAGATGGAAGACACCTTGGAAATCATGTGGATCAATCCTCTCATTTGGTGGAGGAGGAAAATGGGGACCAGATTGATGAAGGGGTTTGTCAAAAGTCACAGCTAGTAAGGCCAGAGCTAGGATTTGAACTCAGGGCCAGAAGCCTGTCCTGGAAGCCCACTGATCTGCCACTTAAAACGCAGTGGGTGTGCTTATTTCATTCTGTCAGATGAAAGTAATATGTGAAGCTCCTACCTCACTTGGTTGCATTGAGGCTCAAATAGGACAGCCTTTGTACAAGGCTCCACACATTCCACTATTCTTAGATTAGATAAGGGATTTCGAGTCCAGCTCCTTGGACCAGGCACTGGACCCTATCGAGAAGAAGTACGATCTAGGACGGATTTACTCATCCCAAAGGTAGGACTAGGCTTGGGTTTCATTTGGATCAATACTGGGATGGACGTAGGGGAGCAGGGAAGGTGGAACTTTCAAGTTCATTGACACGACCTCGTCAATGTCTCCGACCCTGTCAATGTCTCCGCTCCAGTCCCGCCCAGTTCCCTCGGCTGCGTGTTTCCAAGGACCCCTGGCCCCAGCTTCCCCAGCCCCACCTCCACCCCGAGCACACGCGCGCGCGCGCATACACACACAACACGCCCAGCAGCAGGGCGCTGCAGACAGCCAGACAGACCAACAGATACCCTCAGAATAACGAATGCACTGTGCAAATATATGGTTTTATTTTTCTGTTCTGGAAACCTCACAGACACATCCAGGTAGAAAGAGTATTAAATAAATGCGGTTTACGATTGAAATGCAAAAATAAATAGACTCCGGAAGCTTCGCGGTAGCCCAAGTCCCATCTGTCGCGGAGGACTGGTAGAAAAGTATTGGGGCACCGTGTGTTGGGGGGCAGGGAAGGGGAGGATAGATGGGAACCGAAGTTCCCTATAATCAGAGACAAGTACACAGCGGCTTTCATAGAAAATGTCTCTCCTCTCTCTCTCTCTCTCTCTCTCTCTCTCTCTCTCTCTCTCTCTCTCTCTCTCTCTTTCTGTACTGGGCAGAGAAAAAGAAAAGAAGAAAAGGGGGGAGGGGGAGGAGGAACCCTTCCCTTGGCCCCTGGACTGCTCCGCCTCGCTTCAGGTCCCCGCACCGGATAAGCGCCCGGAGGAGGGCAATGAGTTCGCAGCTTGGCCAGCGTAGAAGCGGGGACCAGGGGCTCGGCGGGCAGCCCCCCTGGGCTGGGGCCAAGTCAAGTCTTTGGCCCGGCGGGCCGGCCCGCCGCTGGGGTGCGGAATGGGGGACAGACAGTCTCAGAGGGCCGAATCCGAGTCGCTCGAGTCCAGGCTGTTCCGCATCTTGCAGCTCCCGAGCTGCTCCCGCGGCAGGCTGAGGTTCTGGGTGCTCCGACGCAGGCACTCGAGCGACTGCAGGAAGGACTTCTTGGCCTTCTCCTCCTCCATGGGGGACACCCCCTCTTCTTCCACCTCCTGAATCTCGTCGAATGTCACCGGCTGGGTCTTGAAGCGCGACTGGCGGGGCCGCCGAAGCTTGCCCTTGCCCCGGGGCAGCTTGGTGGGCCGCGCGGGCTGCGGGAATTCGTCGGCCAGGCACACGAAGTGAGGCATGACCGCCTGGTAGCTGGAGCAGATGCCCATGAGCTCCGGCGGCTTGGCCGCCGCGGCCGCCGCCGCTGCTGCCATCGGGCTGCTGGCCGGCCCGGGACCGGGCTCAGGGGAGGTGCCGGGGGCGGGCGGCGGCGTGGAGGCGCGGACGCCCCCCGGGCCGGGCGGGCTGGGAACCGGCGGCTCCCCCCGGGGCGCGGCCCGACGTCCGCCGGCCGGGGGATCCAATCTGCTGCCGGGGCGGCGGGCGAGCGGGAAGGGGCGGCCCGCGGGGGGCTGCAGGGGTCCCCGGCGGCCAACGGCGCCCGCGGCGCCCGCCTTCCCGTCTAGGGGCCCGCTGTGCCAAGCGTCGGAGGCGCCCTCGCTTGGGCTCGGAGGGTGGGGGGCTGCTGGGCCGCTGCTGCTGCTACCTTCGGGGCCAGGGGCTCCAGCTCCTGCGCCGCGGCCCTCGCTCCTGCCCGGACTCTGCTGCTGCCGCTGCGTCTGTCTCGAGGTCACCGGCTTCCGTCCTTATATAGCCCCCGCCTGCCCACCCGGGAGCATGCTCAGATGACAACAAATACCATTTAAAGCTTGCGAGCCTGGCTCTCTTCCGCCTGACGTCTCCGACTCATCTCATTAAAATAACCCGCCCCTCTCTCTCCCTCGCTCCTCTCCCCACCCCCATCCCCCGCTCCTCTCCCGCAGGGATTCGCGAGATGCTCAAAGGTGGCACCCGAGCATCCCCAGAGACAGGGGAGCTTACCCGAGCATCCCGCTGCTCTCCCTGCCCCCAGGCTTGGAGATACAGAAGCTAAGCTTCCCAGCGGGGAGAGGCTTAGCTCAGGGGTTTTTATAGCCAGACTGGACCTTAGAAGTCGTCCAGTCCATGCCCCCACCCCTAATTTTACTGTGACGCCGAGATACGAAGCAACTCGATTAATGGTATACTGTCATAGACCTAGCCCACCCCTCCCGATCTCTGCTCCCCGTGGGTATGAGCCCAGCAGCTTACGTGGCTTGCCCCAGGTCAGAACCCCAGATCCTCCGACTCCCGGCTAGCTCAGGTAGGAAGGGGCAGTCAGGATTCCAAACCCAAGGGACCCGAAAGCAGGAGTTCTCAGCCCTTTTTTGTGTCGTGGATTCTTTTGGCAGTCTGGTGAAAACTCATGGATCCTCTTCTCAGAACAAAGTTTTAAAATGTACATAAAATACATGAGACTACAAAGGAAAACGCTTGTGATTGAAATAAAGATCTCTTTTTCCTCTTTCAAGGTCACAAACCCCCACAAGTCTATCCAAGATCTCCATCCGTGGGCCCCAAGATAAGAACTCTGGCCCCCACACCAGTGCATTTCCCATGGTCACTGTCCATTAATAGGGGTTTTCTTTGGCTAAGATTCAACCCTGGTTTGTATTCGTGCTCCGGGTCTGGTCCCGGGTTCTTCCAGCTTCCCCCTTTTGTTAACTGGGCATGATATTCCATTCTCTCACTCCTTCCCTCCCAGGTTTACGGCAGGGAAAGGGCTTTGTAAACCTTAGAACGGCTCTAGGAATGTTGTTTTTTAATAGACTTTAGCCCCTACTCGGAGACTGGCTCCTCCTTCAGGGACTGCTCAGTCATCAACATCCAGGGCTACACAACTAGGAAGCAGGAGGGGGTGGAAAGGGTAGAAGTAGAGTCTGGGATCCCTTTTTACCTTAGGGAATATTGTTCCCTAGAGGGTCTATTAATGTTTCAAAACTTCAGTTTTATAAAGTACCAGGACAGCAGGAGACATTCCAGAAGAAAGTCTTGCTATGCCTAAAAGAGCCGAAAGCATACTGGATTTGGAATCTGGGGAATGTGGGTTCAAGTCCATAGTTTCTCTGTTAAAGCTCTCCATGACCTGACTCCAGCTATGATTCCAGCCTTATAATATGTTCTTGACGGTCTAGTCAAACTGACCTTCTTGAACTCCTCCATGATGCCCTATTCCCCTAATCATGTCTTTGTACAAGCTGTATCCCATACCTGGTGTGCATTCCTTCCTCAGCTCCAATTCTCAGGACTGCTAGTTTCCTTGAAAGTTCAATTTCTACATGAAACCCTTCCCTATCCACCCACCCCAGGTGCTAGTGCCTTCCTTCCCTCAAAAAATTACCTTCCATTTTTTTAAATCCAATTTGTGTAAACATGTATGTATATAATCTCTCTTCTGATAAAGTATAAATTCCTTAAAGTCAATCAACAAGTATTTATTAAAGCACTTACTATGTGCCAGTCACTGCGCTAATCTCTGGGGATACAAAGAAAGGCAAAAAGCCACCTCACATATTAATGAGGTGATACTGTTTTTGTCTCTGCATCCCCAGAAATTAATCAAGCAATAAACATTAAGTGCCCTAGTATGCGCTAAGCACTGGGGATACAAAAGACAAAGTCCCTGCTCTCAAGGAGCTCTCAGTCTAGCACAATGTCTGGCCTCTAGCAGAAGCTTCCTAAATGCTGGGTGACTTGCTGCTCCCTCAGTGATATTGGGGACTTTGATAAGCATTTACTAAGTGTCAAGCTGCAGCAGTACAATAACAAAAACAAAACAGTTCCTCCATTCTACCGGAGGAAACAAAGAACACAGATAAAAAGTGATGGAGCACAGTGGAAAGAGCACAGGCATCAGAGGTTCTGGGTTCAAATCCTGTCTGATGCATTCCTTGTGTGACCTTGGACAAGTCCCTTAATCTACCCAGGTCTCAGTTTTTTCATCTTTCAATAGGGAGGCAGGGCTAGATGACTTCTAAGATCCCTTCTAGCTCTACATCTTGGATGAGTAAGAAGTACTTCCTGTTTCAGGAGTCTCCTTAATTATGGCCACGTTTCCTTCAATGTTGTTGGACTGCATATCACTGTTCAGTTGTTTTCAATCATGTCTAACTCTCCGTTGACTCCATTTGGGGTTTTCTTGGCAAAGATGCTGGAGAGGTTTGTCATTTCCTTCTCCAGCTCATTTTACAGATAAGGAAACTGAGGCAAACAGGGTGAAGTGACTTTCTCAGTGTCACACAGCTAGGAAGTGTCTTAGGTCAGATTTGAATTCAGGAAAAGGAGTCTTCCTGACTCCAGGCCCAGTCTCTGTGCACTGCACTACCTAGCTGCTCTTTGGACTGGGTAACAGAATCACAGACTTTAAACCGGTAGATTCCTCTGAAGGAATCTCTACCCAACCTCTACCCAAAGCATGAATTCCATCTAACACATCCCTGAGAAGTAGCCATCTAGCACTTGACTGAAGTCTTCCCAATAAAGACAACTTACAACTCAAGAAACAGACCATGTCCCTTTTGGAAAGCTCTGACTATTAAAATTATTCCTGATGGGGAGCTGAAAGCTTCCACTTCCCTTTTGGGGCCACTCAGTGGTCCAAGTTCTGCTCCCTAAGGTCAAGCAGAACAGCCCAATTCCTTTTCACCATAACAACCTTTAAAATATTTGAATACTCTCACCGTATTCCCACTAAGCCCTCTCTTTCCTGGGCTATACATGAACAGTTCTCTCAACTGGACCTTGCTCAGGATGGGTCTGAGTGCCATCTCCATTCCTGTTGGCCTCTACTGGAGACTCCTGCTTCCTCATGTCACATCTCCAAGGTCCTGGTTCAACCCTAGTTCCTGTGATTTCAAAGCTAAACAGCAGATGACCCTTGTCCTCACTTAGCTTCTAGTCTAGTAGAGGGGATAATATGGTCACAGATAAACAGAATGAGCTGTTCAAAGAAAAAAATCAGAAGGTTGAAAAGGTCTTCAGTGGCCACCTAGCCCAACCAAGAACTGAAAAAAGCATTGCCTCTACAGTATACCCAAATGGCATCCAGTCTTTGCTTAAAGCATCCAGTGAGGGGACCTTCAGTGCCTCAGAGGCAACCGCTTCCAGTTTGGGAGAGGGTGAAGTTTTTCCTGATATCAAACCTATGCTTGTACCTGTAGCTTCCATCCATCATTCCTAGTTCTGTCTTCTGGAGTCAAACAGAATGAGTGAATTCCCTACTGCAGGTTTCAGTCCTGCAAGTAATGAAAGGCAGTTCTCATGTGCCCCAGGAGTTTTCTCACCTCTAAGTTAAACACTCCATGTTCCTTCAACCTCATATGGAATGAACTCCAGGACCTTGAAAGACCCTGGTTCGAGAGTCAGATGCCCTGGGTATGATTCCCCCTTCTGCCAAGTCTGCCCTGTGTGCCCTTGGGAGATATTCAACCTCTCTGAACTTCAGTTTCCTTAAGAGTAAATGAAGGGGCTGGATTAGATGGCACCTAAGGACCCTTTCAGGGGCAGCTGGGTGTCAGAAGTAGATAAAGTATGGGGTCTGGAGTCAAGAAGACCTGAGTTCAAATTTGGCCTTGTGACCTTGGGCAAGTCACTTGACCCCGTTTGCTTCAGTTTCCTCACTTGTAAAATGAGATGGAGAAGGAAATGGCAAACCACTCCAGAATCTCTACCAAGTAAACCCCAAAAGGGGTCACAGAGAATCAGATATGACTGAAATGACTAAACAAAGAAGGTCCCTTTCAGTTTTAAATCTATGAGCCCATGATCCTCTACCATCCTGGCTGACCTCCTCTATCTTATCCACTGTCTTCTGTGCTCTACACCTTCATCATTGTCCTCTATCTTACTCACTTATCTACAGTCTTGTACACCAATGGTGTCAAATTCAAATAGAAATGTGGTCACTAAACTATATATATGGATTCCTGTGGGGGGCATATTGACTTATAAACCCACATATTAACATTATCTATGTTTTCTTGTATTTTGAGGGGATTAAAAATATTCCCAATTACATTTTAAGTTTCTGACCCACTGGCTCAGTTGTACACTCGCCCTTTTATCAATGTCCTTCCTAAGAGTGGTACCCTGGACTGATACTTAGAGAAGGATACACGGGGTCGGTAGCTTCTTTCTACACAGTGAGAAAGTGGTTCCCTACTTATTTCTCCCCTCTTTTTGGTTCTGTCTTCACCATCTCACATTGATCTCTCCAAGCAAGCAAGCATTTATTATGTACCTATAATGGTGCTAGGCAACTGAACTACAAAAGTGAGACAGCACCTGCCCTCAACAAGGTACTTGTAGAAGAGACATCGTGTTCCTTCTGTCTCTTTCAAGTATTTCATTGTCTCCACTTCTCTCCCTTCCTCTCTTAATTTCATGGCTGCAGTTACCATCTGCAGTGATCTTTGCACCCAAGAATAGAAAATCTGACACTACTTCCCTTTCTTCTCCCTCTCTTTGCCAGGAAGTGATGGGACCAGTTGCTATGATCTTAGTTTTAAAATGTTAAGCCTTAAGTCAGCTTTTATAGTCTCCTCTTTCACCCTCATCAAGAGGCTTCTTCTTAGTTCCTCACTTTCTGCCATCCAAAAGTTTAGTGCATGCAGAGCTCTAATCAGGTGCCCTGGGGTCTGTGCCCTAAGATGATCAGAAAATTGGCCAGTAGAATCTATAGCCATATGGAAAAACTGCTCTAAATCACTACTAATTGGAGAAATGCAAATTAAAACATTTCTGAGGTACTACCTCATACCTATTAGATTGGCTAACAGAACAGAAAAGGAAAATGACAAATGTTGGATGGGACGTGGGAAAATTGAGACACCAGTGCATTGTTGGTGGAGTTGTAAACTGATTAAAACATTATTTAGAGCAATATGGAATTATGCCCAAATATTTATAGCAGCTCTTTTCTGGTGGCAAGAATTAGAAATTGAGGGGATGTTCATCAACTAGGAAAAGGCTGAACAATTCATGGTATATGACTGTGATGGAATACTATGAGAAATGATGAACTCAATGCTCTCAGAAAACCTGGAAAGACTTACATGAACTGACGCAAAATGAAATGAGTAGAAGCAGGAGAACATTGTACACAGTAATATTGTAAGATGATCAACGGTGAATGACTTAGCTATTCTCAGCAGTACAACGATTCAAGACAATTCTAAAGGACTTATGATAAAAACTGCCATCCATCCCCAGAGAGAGAACTGATGGAGTCTGAATACAGAATGAAGCGGACTTTTTTAACTTGATTTTTCTTGGGATTTTATTTTGGTCTATGTTTCCTTTTGCAACATGACTAATATAGAAATATGTTTTGCATGACTACATATGTATAACCTGTATCAAACTGCTTGCCTTCTCAATGAGGGAGGGAGGGAGGGAGAGAGAAAATTTGGAACTCAATTTAAAAAATGAATGCTGAAAATTATTTTCACATGTTACTGGGGGAAATTAAAATACTCAATTAAAAAAAGAATTGGCCAGTAGATTTATTGTTGTTCAGTCATTCCAGCAATGTCCAATTCTTCATGACCCCATTTGAGGTTTTCTTGGCAAAGATACTGGAGTGGTTTGCCATTTCCTTCTCCAGCTCCTTTTACAGATAAGGAAACTGAGGAAATAGGGTCAAGTCATTTTTCCCAGGGTCACATAGCTAGTGTCTAAGGCTGGATTTGAACTCATCCCTTCTTGACTCCAGGCCCAGTTCCCTATGCACTGTGCCACCTAGCTGCCCCTACATTCTACTGGCCTACCCTTAAGAGCCTGGGGCTACCTTTGTGCTATGAGAGGGGTTAGAGGGGGACTTTAGTGCATGGTCATGACCCCATAGACAAAATAATGGGAATCCTTAGGCTGCTATCTTTCTTAAAGTCAGCCTTGTTTGCCCAGACTTTGAACCTAGATACACTCTGATCCTTTTCTAACATCAGGAAACCATGACCCTTCTGCCAGGGCAGGGGGACACAAGCCAGTCACAAATCAAACACGAGTAACAAGGATTTCTGAAAATGAAACTGATAGCAACTGAACCTGCCAGAGACTGATGCCTAACAGGGGGTGGTGGGCAAATCTGCCAGCCAATTCTCTGACAATCTCAGGGCACAGACCCCAGGGCATCCGATTAGAGCTCTGCATACACTAAACTTTTGGATGTCAGAACATGAAGAAGAATTAAGAAACTTCTTGATGAGGGTGAAAGAGGAAAATGTAAGAGCTGGCTTGCAGCTTAAACATTTAAAACTAAAATCATGACAACTGGTCCCATCACTTCCTGGCAAAGAGAGGGAAAGGAAATGGAAGCAGTGTCAGATTTTCTATTCTTGGACTCAAAGATCACTGCAGATGGCAACTGCAGACCCGAAATTAAAAGATGCTTGCTCCTTGGAGGGAAAGTTATGGCAAATCTGGATATCATATGAAAAAGCAGAGACCTTGCTGACAAAGGTCCAGATATGGTTTTCCCACTAGCAAAGTATGGTTGTGAGAGTCGGACTATATGGAAAGCTAATCACTAAAGAATGGATGCTTTTGAATAGTGGAGCTGGAGAAGACTTTTGAGAGCCCCTTGGATGGCAACGAGATCAAATCAGACAACATTTTAAAAAAATAAATTCAGAGTACTCACTGGAAGGATTAACACTGAAGCTGAAGCTTAAATACTTTGGCTGCCTAATGAGAAGACAGGACTCGTTGGAAAAGACTCTGATGTTGGGAAAGATTGAAGGCAAAAGGAGAAGGGGATGGCAGAGGAAGAGATGGACAGATAGTGTCATGGAAGCAATGAACATGACCCTGGACAGACTTTAGGAGACCGTGGAGGACAGAAGAATCAGCCATGGCTCAATGAATGAGCAGCGGCAACACACTAAGCTTTGCTCAACCCAGATCAGACCATCTCCCATCCCCATTCAATGACCTTCAGGGGTCTTTAGAATAAAATACAGGCTCTTGAGCCTTCCCAGTTTGGCTCCCACAGACCTTTCCAGTCTTATTCCATTCTACACATTTTCCTTCCTTCTCAAACTGGCATGCCAGCTTCCCCTTCCATGACTTTCTCGGACTTTCCTCACTCCACCTATTTGCACAAAGGGTCTTCCATTTCTGGAATCTTCACCTCTTAGAACCCTTAGGATCTAGCATAGTCGTAGACCCTTGACCTATGGAGAGTTGATGCAGGCTGCTGTCAGAGTGCACAGAGTACTGGATTTGAAGTCAGGAAGAAGTAGGTTCACCTCCTATCTCTAACACACACTAGCTGTGTGACCCTGACCACATCACTTAACCTCTATTAACCTGGGTTTCCAAATCTGTGAATGAAGGGGTTGGACTAGAGGGCCTTTAAAGTCTCTTGTAACTAGAAATCTGTGATCCATCCTCTGGATAATTACATAGTGCTTTGTAAATATTATCTCATTTGGAATTCATAACAATGACAGGAATAAGTGCTATATAAGTGCTGATAAGAAGTTTTAATTTCTAGTACAACACACACCAATAGATATAACTGACATAAACAAAAGTTCTTTGGAGGTTGTCACTGGTTTTTAAGAGTATCAAGGGGTCTTGAGATGGAAAAGTTTGAGAGCTGCCCATCTGGATAATTCTCTATCAGTTGTAGCAAGGAAGCTGACTTGCATGGGGAGAAGGAATTTTTTCATAAAGTAACACATACCAATGAAATCCCAAGTCCAGTCCTTATCCCTATCCTGAAACAATGAATGAATAAGTGAATGAATGAATAAATGACTATGAGTCAGCCTCACAGAAACCCCTGCCACCCACTCACTCCCTTACTTAACCCAGCTACTGGGGTTTGATACAGAAGAGCAGGTTAGGAGTTGGCAAATACAACAATAAGATCTCCGCACACACCCCGCCCCCCACCGCTGGCTCTCTCCACTACACTTAACTGTTTCTTCTCTGTGTTCTTTACCCCCTCCACCCACCTCACTGAACTACTGTAAGGAAAGTACTGTGTAAATCCTAACGTACTATGGAAACTGACATTACTGGTATTATTTGGAGGTGGGGATTGTATTACATAAATGCCATGTTATCTATAATAACACATTTGCAGGACCTGGAATAATCCAAGTTCAAGCTCCCCTCAGTCTCTGAACTTCCCCTGCCCCCTAAAGATGGAAAGAGCCTCCCACACCCTCCTTGCTGGGGGAAGAAGCAGGTATCAGCTTCACTGGAGGACCCTGGTTTAGAGTATGAGATCATCCCCCAGGAAGCCATCCCTGGGGAAGCTCTCTCTTCTCACTGAAAGCCTGAGAGAGGGGGAGGGAAGGGGAAGAAAGGAGGAAGGGAAAGGGGAAGGGAGAGAGAAGAGGCAGAGAAAGGGGAGAAGGAGAGGAGATGAGGGCAGTGAGGATAAAAAGAACTCCCCTGGATATGATCCTGACGAGGAAAGGCGATGTCTCCCCACAGATTCTAATAAGGTGCCTGGTTCGTGAGAGGTAGCTTACCCTGACCTCCCCCACCCTAATGCCCATGGGATGAGACCTACCACCCCAAATAAACATAGCTGGGCTCTCCCCATCCCCTCCCCTTCACTCCCCTCTCCCAGCGAGTACCTGTAGGGAGGGGTACACTTTAACCAGGACACCACAGACTTGCCTGTGAGATTGAGGGGAGCCAGAAAGCTTGGATTTGAGGCTCAGTTGTGCTGGTTTTATTACCATACGGCCCAGGGCAAATTGCCCAACCCTCCCTGTGTTGACTGACATTACTAGGTAGGGATGGCAGGGGGGGCGGGTTAGAGGTAACAAGAGTGATACGAAAAATACCAGAAAGTATCGATGAAACATTGTACAAGGGAAGCTAGTGGAAGGAAGTTTAGCCAAGCACGCACACACACACACACACACACACACACACACACACACACACACTCACGTGCACAGCAACTTTGTTACTATTATGTTAGATATAATAGATACTTTTTAAAATATAACAAAGTTGACAGGTTGACAGTTTCAGAATAATAAGGGTTGATATTTACATATCACTCGAAGGTTTTCAAAGCTCTTTGCACATATTATCCCATTTGATCTCATACACAACCTTCTTTTGTGTCATGTTTATGCTTGATAAAGTTCAGAATTGAAAAAAAAAATTAAACCTCTTAGAGTTTGTTTCCTCATGTGTAAAAGAAGGGCAGTTTAGAAGAGTTCTCCATTTCCTTCCAGATTTGTGACTCACTCATCAGATACTGGGACCTGAAATGAAGCTAAGGGAGACACTTGGCGGGGAGGGACATCTCTGCCTACTTAGGAGGGGGAAGAGTCATTTGATAGTTGCTTGGCCCCCAACTCTCTACCCCATAAAGTTCTTTCCTCAAAGGTCTTAGGTTCAGAGGGACCTATCTCTCTATGGGCTTTTCCAGGAATGATGGGAGGGGAGTCCACCTTCTAGAATCATGCTGGAGAATGGGGAAAGGGGAAATCAACAGAGAGAAAAAAAAGAACTTAGATGGAAAAAGGCAGACCTTCAGTCAGGGAGCAAGGGTCTTGGGTCCTGGAATCTACTATACTCTGGCCTCTCCTAGGGAGACAGTTAAGAGTGAATAGGAATCTTGGTCCAAGCTATAGTTGAGTTAGAGTGACATATAGTAGAGTCCAGAGATTAACTTCTACAAACTGGGCTAACACTGATCAGCCATGTCTCACATCTGAGTTGGGGAGGAGGGATTTGGTGATTTGTATATGAATGGCAGGCAAAATTAATTTGGAAGTAAGCATGTAGTCATTTGGAATCAAAGATTCAGGAGTGTGTGTGTGTGTGTGTGTGTGTGTGTGTGTGTGTGTGTGTGTATTAGGGTGAGTATACCAGGTGGGACATGCCTGATATCAAATCTGGAACTGAAGGTAAGGTATCACAGAAAGAGAACCAGATAGGGCATCAGGAAACCTACGCCTGAATGGTCTGGGTGTTTATGCCACTAATCAATGGAGTGACTTTGGCCAAGTCCTTTCCCTTTTCTGGATCTGTCTCCTCATCGGTAAAATGATAGACCTGATGATCCCAAGGTGCCTTTCAGCTCCAGTATTCTGTCTTCTAGATTCTAAAGTCCCTTAGAGGTCCGATAGTCTGTGCTATGTGCTCTGACATTCTGTACACTAAGGGCCCTTTCAGCTCTAACAGAAAACAGAAAAGTCAGAAGATCTGGGACTGGAAAGGACATTAGAGAACATCTTATCAAACTCCCTCATTTTACAGATGAAGAAATGTTTGTCAAACTAAAGCATATATATATTATTATTAATCATTATTAAGTACCTACTACTTGCCAGTAGTTAGACACTGAAGATAGATAAGAAGGACAAAAATGAAAGAGTATCCCCCTGCCTTCTATCCAGAAAGGTAGCATATATGTATATGCTTATATACATGTGTATGCATATATATACACACCCCTATATACACATGAATATACCTATATACATATGTGTATATATGCTAAATACAAAGTCATTAGGAATCAATCTCTCACTTGTCCTTCCCCCAATGCTCTACTGAAATCCAAGTACAATATACCACTGGAGTATCAAATCAGGTTGTATGCCCAAGGCCACAGGAGAAATAAATGCTGGAGACAGGATTTGAACTCATGCTGCGAGCCTTGCAGTTCTAATATTCTATAATCTCAAATCGGAAACAAGGGCTTTCTTCAGAAAACAGCTTGATCTAGAATCTGGGGCAGAAGAAAGGGAAAACAATACAATATCCTGGAAAGAAAAGTTGAGTGGGGTAAATGGAAACACATTGATGGAGAGCAGCTCTGGCAGGCTTGGGACTACCACCACTACCACCTTTCCCCCACTTTGACTTAACAGTAGAGCTATGGTTTAAAAAAATGGGCAGATTCTCAGCTGTGTCTCCTGGGGCTTTCATCCAAAGGAACTCCAAATATCTCATCTCAATCATCCTCCCCAAAGCTTCTGCTCCTCAGTAGGGAGCCAGGGACACATGGGGACACATTAGGACTCAGAGAAGCATGGCATATCACCAGGACCAAACAGCAAATTAGGCTTCCTAATTCATTCCCTGGCTTTCTATCCATTGGACCACTGGCTTCTAATGGGGTAAGTAGGGGGTGGAGGCCTAGGTAAGCCCAAAAGACCATGACAGAAGCAGCTAGGCTTTGGGTTCCTCCAGTTCAGAAACAGAGAGGGCCTGGGCTGCTGGTCAGCTGGAAGCCAGATTCTTTCTGGCTGCCAGCTCCCACTTTCTAGTCTCAGATCAGCTAGCTTGTGTCTGATACCAACCTCCCTCTCCTCCCTCCACCCCCAAGCTGTCCCAAGAGACTAGGTCTGGGGTTCAAAAGTCTAACTAAGAAAATCATACTTTGAAATCACAAGATAGTTTGGTCTTCAAGGGTGATTTCTTTTGTCTGGGTCATTCTGGAAGCTGGACTTATTTGCTCCCATCTGGTGCATGGGAAAGTATGTCTACATATGCATGTACAAGTGTGTGTGATATGTGAAAGTGTGACTAGTATATAAGAGCATATATGTGTGCTTTAGTGTAGTGCTTCAGTGAGTGTGTGTGTATGAGTAGAAGCAGGGGTGTGGGGGGGTGTATGGGGACACCCTGAACAACACCATGACTCTGGTGTTTCAGATCCTTCTCTGAGGCCTAGGGTGAGTAGCTAGAGCTCTCCTCTAGCACCCATCTTCTCCTCCCCACCTCCACTCCCTACTGAGCCCTCTGAATAAAGCCTGTGAGTTCAGCATCCAACCAACTGGCTCTACCACACTCAGAATTAGCACTTAGTCTGGTACAATTATGAACATCAAAGTGTTTGGATGATTTTGAGGGAGGGTTACCATGGCAATCCCTAGCGAGCTCCAAAAGGGGCTCTCTGTGTGTATGGGAAGGGGGGAAGAAAGGGAGGGAAGAAGAGAGAGGATATGCAGTGACAGGCCCTGAAGTTAGATTTTCACTTCTCTCCCCAGCCCTGCTGAGCTCACTCCAGTAGCTGAGCTCACTGCTCTAATCTGGGACACTCACTGTACATGCAATGGGACACCTCTGGTGGGGGCAGGGAAGGGAGTCATCTGACTGAGGACTGGCACAGTTGCTTGCCCTGTCTTACCCTTCCTCAGCTCTGGATTTTCCCAACTCTGATTCAGAGGGGATGGTACCCAGGGAAATTTCCCCCATGAGCCATGCAGAGCTACTTCGGAGACAAGAGGAGGGCTGAATGGGTGATTAAACCAGAAGTATCTTTGCCCTCTCCTTAATCTATAATCTCATTACCCTTCAAGGAATCTTGTTATGGTAATGGATCACCAGTTCAGAGGTCTGTACATTTTCCTTCTCTCTGAGACATTTTCTTGTAGACTTAAGTGCCCTACCCCCAAAGGACAAGGCTCATGAATAATAAATAATGATACTAATGACAATCATCCTACCTTTTGATTGTAGAGTGTTTATTACTCTTCAAAGCCCCCTCCCATCCATGAGCTCACTAGATCCTCACAATAACCGTTCATTCATTTATGTAGCAAATGTGTGTTAAGTGCCTATTTCCTGTAATGTTTAGGATGTAGGTAGATATGGCAAATACTGTGACTCGCATTTCAGGCATCAGGTAATTGGGGGCCGGGAAGATGAAGTAATTTAAACAAAGTCATAGCAAGATTTTGGTTTTTTGTCTTGTTTTGTTTTCTAGTTATTGTGGGTTGGTTTGTTTTCTTTTCTGGACCTATGATGTCCTTAGTGAGGGGAGACCCTGTTGTGGCTCCAGCACCAAAGCGGGTCAGCAATTTCTATGTAATTTATAGTTTTAGATCATTTTCTAAGGACCCAGAAGTTAAACAATGTGCCTGTGGTTACAAAGTGAGGATGGATCAGAGTTAGGACTTAAATATGGGTCTTTCTGACTCCTGACTACTTTATTTTCCTCCTCTGCGCTGTCTTTGGGCAGCAAATAAATCCACAGAAATCGTCATTTCCCTGTGATACAAAGAAAAACTACGAAGAAATAATACAGAAATCTCATTCAAAACAGCTATAAAATACACACAACAATTCAGCGTTAATTTCCTAAATCAAACTCAGGTCTTCTATAAATAGAACAGCAAAACATTCTTTACAGATATAAGATTTCAAGGGCTGAAGAGATACTGATTTTTTACCATTTGGTCACATCAATGTAAAAATTACAATGTTGCATAAATTAATTTCCATATTTAGCACTACGTTAATTCGGCTCTCAAGGACTTTATAGAACTAGGCAAAATAATAATACAATTCAATTGAAGGGATAACATCTAGAATTTCAAAGGCAATGAAGAAAAAATCAGGAATGAAAAAGTAATAATCTTTTTCGATTTCAAATCGCCTTTATAAAATGGTTTTCAAAACTATTCAGTATTAGTTAAGACACAGAATAATAAGGCATAACTAAGACTCAGAAACAAGCAGACATAGAAGCTCAGTCTTCAATAAACTCAAGAATAAAAACTATCCAAACTTCATTACAAACTTCTGGGGGAAAGTAGAAAGAAGTTAGGCAGAAATAGGTTTAGACTAGAAACTTACACCCTATGACACAAAAATTCCATATGGATAACCAGACTAAATACATTAAAGGGCACATCATTTAAAAAAAAAGTAAAGGAGAATGGGAAAAAAGATACTTTTCATATTAACAATATTGGGGGAGGGAGAGGTAATCTTAACTAAACAAAGTATTGATCCATCATTTGGGGTTTTCCTGGCAAAGGTACCAGAGTGGTTTGCCATTTCCTTCTCCAGATCATTTTACAGATAAGAAAACTGAGAGAAATAGGGTAAAGTGACTTGCCTAGGGTCACATGGCTAATAAGTGTCTGAGGCCAGATTTGAACTCAGAAAGTTGGGTCTCCCTGACTTCAGGCTTAACCCTCTATCCACCTCACCACCTAGCTGCCCAAAACAAGAACTAGAGGTTGTCATAAAAAGTAAAACAGATAATCTGAATTGTCTGAAATGTAAAAGCTTTTCCACAAATAAAGTCAGTGCAACTAGAGCAAGAAGAGAAAACAAATGGGGGAAAACTCTTTGCGTTCATCTTTTACTTTCAGGTAAGTCTGGCATTGAATGAATGAGATCAAGCTCACAAAGCAAGAGAATGGTAGAACAGGAACTTGAACTTGGAATTCTTTTGAGACACCACCTCTGGACAGGAAAGTTCCCTGGAATGGGATACTTTAGAAGGCTTACAAACCTGTGTGTCTACATTCTGATTCCAAGCATGGTGCTGAGCACTGGTAATACAGATAACAAGCAAAAATAAAGCTAGTCCCTGCTCTTAAAGAGAGCATTCTATGCACAAAAGGGAGATGGAAAGGATTGGGGAAGGAGGACAAGACAGTCTGAAATAAAGCCTTGAAATGATTGAAGACATGCATGGCCTGGATATTTCCCTTCAAATGGAGATGCTAGGAGGAACCATCCAATCAGAAGAAGGGGCCCTAGAGGCAGAGTGAATTTCCCAGGTTGTAATAAAGGCTGCTAAGGCTTTGATAGACAAAGTCTAGGGAGTCAGGAGTGGAGCCTGGGGAGGAATGAAGGGATGAATGGGAGATGGAGGGGTGAATTCGAGGAACAGACAAAGCCAGTCAGGCTATATCACAGAGTGCAGGAAGGGAAGTAATGGGCAATGAAAAGGGACATTTAGGCTGGGGTCAGGTTGTGAAACCTGACTAAAGAGAGGACTTATATTTGATCCTATAGGCAATAGGAAACAGGGAAGGACATGACATGCGCTTAAAGGAAACCACTTTGGCAGCTGTGTGGTGGATGAACTCAGGCAGGGAGAATCTCACCCTTTCTCTCTTCCTCCTCTCTGCCCTCAAAGTTACTGGAGGGATACGTTCCCTTCTTCTCCCGGGAGACTAACGAGATTTCATTTTCCTTAAGTACCTAATAATAAAGTCAGGGCAAGCTGATCCTTCTGAGAGCCCCAAGCTCGGCCCTTGCTTGGTGAGGCCAGGACACCAACCCCCAGCTCTGAGTACCTCACTGGCAACACAGCCACTCTCCAAGGACAGTCTCTGTACTTCAGCCAAATGGGTTCTAAGTGGGGCTCCAGCCACAGAAGTTTAATAGGCAGGGGAAGATGGGTTGGAAAAGGCTCATTAGGTCTTATTTAGCCCAGTCTCTGAGGGACCTTCCCGGACTCCTTCCCAGTAGCATCTCCTCTGGGACAGTGGCTCCCAAATGGAGTTTGGGAAGTAGCCATGGTATATAAAGGATTCAGTGGTACCAAAATACTTCTCTAGAGAAGGGATGAAATGGGGAGGAGGATTGGTGAAAAGGAAGGCTTGGTGAGTGTAGAGGACAGAGTACCCTAGGCACTGGATCATAGATGTAGGGCTGGAAAGCTTAGAGGTCATTGAATCCATTCCCTTCATGTTACAGAGAGGGACACTGAGGCCCAGGGATGTCAAATGCCCCCCCCTCACCTACCCCCTGCCCTTGCTTGATCTTATGAAATTGAGGCCTAAAGAAACCATGGGACTTTCTCAAGGTCACACAGGTGACAAGTGGGTGCGCCAGTCAAAGGACCTCACTTGAGGAACTAGAGGGCCACATCTGGCCTCAAGGCTACAGGTTCCCCAACCCTGATCTGGTCCAATCCTCCCGTTCTGAAGATAAGTGACTTGTCCAAGACGATTATTACTGCCTTCTTCGCACCATTCTCCCAGCTTTCAGTAGTGAAGTAAATTGGACAGCTCTCCGGAGTGCCAATATCCAGGTATGCCTCTGCATCGTCCTTGGTTTGAGAAGTCAAGTCCTTCGGTCATCTTAGGGAATTCTCAGCTTGTAAGCCCAGCCCCCTGACCTGGCAAGCTAGTCCTGACTCCATTCCTCTCTTTCTCTGGAGGGGTAATAAGACTGAGATTGCTGTGTTCCCCAAGACATATCAATAAGCCCTTGTAAAATATTAGAGATGTCTCAGGATCACATCTGCTCCAGGAGGAGGTTTTTAGATGTCTCATTTGCAATCCTATTCACGCTGGTAAATAAAAAGCCATTTCATTTAACTACTGTGCAGGATTGGGGGCTGAGGAAAAAAAAACACGACCAAAGGCAGCCACAGAATTTAATCATGAAAGGTTTACATGAAAGGAAAGGAAGGGAAGAAAACCAGAATAGGATTTTTTAAACTTAAATGAGTACCTTAAAAAATGCATTTTGGAATGAGTCTGTGTTAGATTATAAACTTAAGGACAGGACTGATTGTCTTCTTTGTGTTCTCCAAGCTCAGTGGAGGCTTCAAAAAACATCATTTGGCAAGAACAGACAGCGAGACCACAGTGTCCTTGACAAGTAGTAATATTGACTTATACGTGGAAACCTTGACTCCACTCCTGGATCATTACAGATTAGTGTCGGGCATCTTAAAACCTCTTTTAGAACAGCGACAGCTCCTGCTTCCTCAGTGTGAGGATGAAATGTACTAGGAATAAAGGGAAAGTCTTATGCTTGAGTTCAGAGGATCAGCTTAACAAGAGGAGGCTGAAAGAGGTGTGCTAAGATATCATTTTGTCTGGAGGTTTTGGTAACTTCTAAGCTTGATGTGAATTACCGGTGTGATATGACAGCTAACAAAGCGAAGGCAAGCTTGCACTAACTTCAGAGCAGCATAGCTTCTAGGCACAGTGAAGAGAAAGGCAGCATTGCAGTCAGGAAGACCTGGCTTTAATTCCCTTGTCTGACATATACTGACTGTGTGACCCGAGGCAAGACTCATAAACTTTTAGCATCCCAGATACTGGGAACTCATTATCCTTCCCCTAGGACCTCCCCGACTCCTACGCCCATCCTCCAGCCTCACAATCTAGGCATCTGCCTGGACTGACTCCTCATTATCTCTCTCCCCTCTCCCTTTTCCCCATGCAAGTCGATGCCAAGGTCTGTTGATTTCACCTTCTCTCAATGAGGCCCCCTTCTCTCCTCTGAGATTGTCACTGCCCCAATGCAGGCCCTCATCACCTCATGCCTGGACTGTGACAATAACCCCCAGTGGATGTGCCTGCCTCAAGTCTCTCCCCACTGCAGTCCATCATCCAGTCACTGGAGTGATTTTCCTAAAGCACGTCCCCTCAAATCCCCACTCAATAAATGACAGAGGTTCCCTGTGGCCTCCAGGATCAAATACAAAATCCTCTTTTTGGTGTTCAAAGCCCTTTATAACCTGTGCCCCCTCCCACCTTTCCTGTCTTCCTACACCTGATTATCTGAAATACTCTGATCCAGTGACCCTGGCTTCCTGGTCACTCCCCAAACAAGACACACCATCCTTTGGCTCTGGGCATTTTCCCTGAAATGCCCTTCCTCCTCAACTCTGCCTACTGGCTTTCCTGACTCCCTGTAAGTCCCAACTACAACCCCACCTTGTAAAGGACGCGTTCCCCAACCCCTCTTAATCCCAAGGCCTTCATTGTTTCCTACGTATCCTGTGTAGAGCCTGTTTTCTATATATTTGTTTGTGTGCTGTCTCCTCCATTAGATTAAAAGCTCCTTGAGGCAGGAACTGTTTTTGGCCTCTTTTTGTATCCCCAGGGCTTAGCACCCTGCCTGGCACATAGTAGGCGCTTAACCAATCTTTACTGAGTAAATATCTACTGTTAGAGGCACCACCATCCTCCCCATCCCCTTGTACCACAACCTCAGCTTTAGATTTCATTCCTATTAGTGCCTTCCTTTCTCACGTCTCCCACCTACGCTATATACATCTTGTATGGATTCTATTCCACATTTGCCTGGCATCTCCCTCATTAGAATGTGAGCTCAAGGAAAGGAGGGGCCATGTTTTTGCTTTTTTTTTTTTTGCATCCTTCACACTTAGCACAGTGTCTAACATACAGTAAACACTTAATAAATGAATGTGGCCTAACTGCTGAATCTAAGGCTACACCTTGCCCAATTGCTGGTCTGTTTGGCAGAGCAAATTTTAACAATGGGCAGTCCTGGGGCGCTAAGAATGACTTTCATGTTTTTAAATAAAGCTTTATTATTTTCCTAAATGTAAAAACCAATGACGTCAAAGTTCCAGGCCAAAAAATAAATAAAGAAATCCCACTGTTCCCTAGTCTGATCAGACCACACCCGCAGTGTGGTGTTCAGTTCTAAGCACCATGTTTCAGGAAAGAGAGGGAATAAGTATTTGCACAGAACATACTATGTGCCAGGCACTGTGCTAAAACACTTTCCCAAAATTATCTCATTTGATTCTCCTCACCCTGGGAGACAGGTGATGTTACTGTCCTCATTTTACAGCTGAGGAAACTGAGGCAAACAGAGGTTTAAGTGACTGCCCACGGCTGCACAGCTAGCTTCTGTTTGAGATTGGATGTGAACCCAGGTCTTCCTGACTCCAGGCCCAGAGTTCTGTTCACTGTGCCACAGTTGCTTCCAACATGGAGAATACCCAAAAAGGATCTTGATAAACCAGGGAATATCCAGATGACAGCAACCAGAATGGTGATGAACCTTCATATCAGCATCCGGTGAAAGAACTAGGGCATTTTGGCCTACAGAAGACCTAATAGGAGGAGGGAAGGAGCATGATAGCTGCCAGTGATAAAAAAACTAGAAAACGCTGAAACATAGCAGACAAAGCATCAGCGAGACCTGGGTTGAAGTCCTGCTACTGACCTTGGGCAATACACTGACAGTCTACCCTCTAAGACTCTCAGCTGAAGAGACTGATCTCCATTAGGAGATGGAATCTCCCCAGGCCTCAGCTGCCCCATAAGATGAAACTCCTTCTATTTTGTCATATCATTTGAAGAACTGCTACATGGAAGAAGAAACTGACTCTACCTGGACTCAAAGGGCAGAACCAGTTACAAACAGGGAAGCCTGGCCTCGTGATCAGGCCAAACTTCCAAACAATGAATGAAAGGCGTTTGATCTTGGGAAGCCATTTAATCTCTGTGGACTTTGGCTTTCTCATCTCCACAACAAGGGGGTTGGTGAGACAGTCTCCTTCCAGCGCTGCATGTGATGCTCTGATTCTCAATGGCTGCTCCATGTTCCTCTCATCCCCTTTCCTTCCTCTTCCCAAGCAGATTCCTCAGATGAACAGTCTTCACTCACTCCCTTGGATGGATGGCTCTTCATCTGTTTATATTCACATCCTGTCTCCCCCGACTTTACTACAAGGCTAGGGGCAGGGGCCACATTTCTTTCTTTGTCTCTCCAGACCAAGGCTCTCCCTCCCCAGAGCAAGGCTCAATAAATATTTCTCTGTGATAACACCTCATCACCATCCTGGAACAACATTGGCAAAGGTCAGTGATATCATTCTTGCCAAGTCAAATGGCTTTTTCTCCATCATCAGTTTTCCTGACTTTTCTGCAACATGTCACAGCTCTGACCACCCTACCATCTCCAGGAAACACTCTATCTGCAGTGACAGTATACGTTCTCTTTGATTAATCAGCATTCCTTTGGCTGGCTCCTCTGCCTCCTTCCTACCCTACTGACCACCCCCAACTTTGGGCTTTCTCTAGAGTTCAGTCTTGGCACTCCTGTCTCAACATCTTCTCCCATCTGGTCTCATGTTATCACCTTGGAATGGTTGGATCTCCAATTTACATCGCCGATTCTGGGGTCCTAGCTGACCTCCCTATGTCTCTTGTATTTATCCTTCTATCTACTTGAAGATCCCACTTGGATTCTTACCATTCCTCTCTCACCCAACCCATGTTCATCACTTTCCTCCTCCAACCAGTATTCCCAGGGCCCCCTTCACTACTTTGGTCAATGGCACCAGTGAGGTCTTATTCTCTCTGGGGTAACCCTTGTTTCTCCTCTCCAAATGATGACTCCTGCTGTTATTTCCTTTCTGAGAAGCTCCATCTCTTATATAAAGGATCATAGGCTACATATTTAGAGATGAAATAGACTTGTGCATCCCTCTGGCCCATCATTTCATTTTACAGTTGAGGAAACTGAGGCCCAGAAAGATAGTAAGAAAATGGGAGACTCTAATAAAATAATAGCTAGCATTTATATGGCTCCTACTATGCGCTAGGTACTGCGCTAAGTGTTTTACAAATTTTCTTATTTAATCCTCACAACAACCCTAGGAGGTGGGTATTATTATCCCCATTTTATAGCTGGGGAAACTGAGGCAGACAGAAGTTAAATGATTCACCCAGGGTTACACAGATAGTAAGTGTCTGAGGCAGGATTTGAATTCAGGTCTTCTTGACTCCAAGCCCAGTGCTCTGGGCACTCTGGTGCCACCTAGCTGCCCCTAGATCTGAACTCAGGTATGTTGGTACCAAATTTGCTGTACCAGTGATGTCAAACTCAATTGACATAGGGGCCTCTAAATTATACAGAGCAATCCCTGAAGGCTTACTTAGAAAACTACATATATGTATAAATGTACATCTGTATGTATTTTTTTTTTGTTAATACATTAACACATTAAAGTCAGAAACTACATTTTAATCTGGTCCTGGCCATACTAGTTAATGTCATGGACCCCCTGTGACCCATGGCTACACATTTGATACCTCTGCATTACACCAGGGGCCCTCCAAGAATGATTCTTCTCCTTCCTACTGATACTGCACCCTGTCCACACCTGTCTAGACTCTCACTAAGGATCATAGGACTCAGAATTAGAAGGGACCTTAGAAAGCATCTGGTACAAACCCCTCACTTTTGTCAGTCAATTGGTAAGCATTTTTTTTAAAGCATTTGTTTCATTAAGTCTTTATTTCTGCAGGTCTCCTATGTGCCAAACGCTGTGCTAGGTGTTAGAAATACAAAGACAAAAGTGAAATAGCCCCTGCCCTCCAGGGAATTCCAATCAATCAGGGAAGTCAACATGTACATATGAATCTACAAAAGATAACCGAGGTGACTATGGAGGGGAGGGCAGGAAGGAAAGGCATGGACAGGGTGGTTCTTGAACTGAGTCTCGAAGGAGCCTGGTCCTTCTTCGAGGCACCATTAGATTATGAGCCTCTTGAGGGCAGGGATTACTTTTGCCTTCCTTTGTACCCCTGGCACTTAGCCCAATACCTGACACATAGGAGGTGGTTACTAAATGGTTGCTCGAGGCACAGGGAAGGAGAGAATGCATTCCAGGCAATCCAAAGGCCCAGAGATGGGACTAGAGCATCCTGTATGAAGGACCGTAAAGAAGCCCAGTTTGACTAAAGCACTGGGTGCTGTAAGGAGGGCAATGTGTACATCACAACAGATTGGGACCAGCCTCTGGAGTGCTTTCCATGCTAACCACAAGAATTTATATTTAAGCCTAGAGGTAATAGGAAGCCATGAGCACTTATTGAAATGGAGAATGATGAGGTCAGACCTGAGCTTCAGGAAAACCATCTTGGCACCTGGCCGGAAGATGTTTGGACTTGGAAGAGACCTAAGGAAAGCTGACTAATTGAGAGGTTGTTGCAACAGTCCAGGCAAGAAGTGATGAAGGCCTGAAGTAGCATGGTAACTGTATGAGGAGGGAGAAGGGGACACATGAGAGAGCTGTTGTAGAAGTAGAAAAATAAGATTTTGTAAGTGACTTGATGTGTGCCGTGAGTGTGGAGTTGAAGATGACAGTAACGTTATGAATTAAATGGCCAGAAGGATTCTGGTACCCTTAGTAGAAACAGGGAATTTCAGAAGAGGGAAGGCTTTGAGAGAAAAGATAAGGAGTTGTTTTAGACCTTTTGGCTTTGACATGTTCTGATGACTCTAGTACTTCCAGTTCTTAATGTTGAATAATGATGTGACCTTGGAGCTCAGGAGAGAGACTAGGGCTGAACATATAGAACTGGGGTTCATTGGCAGAGATAATCATTAAGACTTTGGGGGCTAATAAGATCACCAAGTAAGAGACTACAGAGAGAAATGAGAAGGCGGCTCAGGACAAAGACTTGGGTACATCAAGCGAGGGAGATATAATATAAAGGGATGGATGGATGAAGCATTTCTTGTGCACTTATTATGCAAAGCACCTTGCTAAGTGCTGGGGATACAAACAGAAAAATCAGTCAGTCCCTGCCCTCAAGGAACTCACATCCTAATAAGGGGGACAATTTATATGGAAGGTTTCAGCTGCAAATCAGATGGAAAAGTCCCGTTGTCCAAAGAGTAGAACAGCAAAAGAGATGGCACTATATCCTTATAGAAGTCATTTCCACTGCTGAAATGACATCAGTTTCTGACGTTGATTGATGTGGAGGAGGACCCAGCAAAGAAGACTGAAAAAGTCAGACAGGAAAGAGAAACAACAGAAAACAATGTTACAAAAAGAGAGCTAAGGTGTGGAGATGTGAAGTCTGCTGCCCCAAGTCACAAGGTAGGAAGGATTCGGGCTTCTCCACATTCAAATCCAGCTCTCCTGACTCCAAATCCAGTCTTCCTTCCATCGCACCCCATTGCTCCCGTCTGACTCTTGCTCAGACTATTGCCATAGCCACCTAAGTTACTTCCTTCCTCCAATCCATCCTGAAAACAACTCCTAATATGTGGCTTTCTTGCCACTCTCTTGCTCATAAGTCTTCAATGGCTCCCTATCAATTATCTCTACAATCTGGTTTCAACTTCTTTGTACAGCTTTATCTGGGGAGGCAGGACAGAATAATGGACTTGAAAGTGCAGAAACCTGGATTCAGATCCTGCCTGAGATACTTATGAGCTGTGTGACCTTCGATAAGTCACTGAATATCGATTTCTTCATTTGTAAAAATGAAGGATAATGATATCTACCTTCCTGAATGATTTTTTTTTGTATCAAATGAGATAATTTGTGTAAAGTACTTTGCCAACCTTAAAGGACCACAAAATTTGAACAACTTTTTTTTTTTTTTTACTTTCCCAACCAGATCCCTGTGCAGGCATGATGCTGGTCTCCTCACAGTCTCCCCAACGTGCCAGGCTTCTTCCCACCTCTGTGTCTTTGTTTAGCCTTCCCCAACCTGAGATACCTTCTATATTGCAATTCAGTATAGCCATCTTTCCAGTTCCACCTCAGGTTCAACTTCCGTTAGGCGGCCTTCTCTGGTCATCCCATCTCACGTGCTTGCCTTTTATTGTCTGTACTTATCATTCTGCCAATTCATCATCTACTGTCCTGTGTGTTTATGTCATGTTTCCCAAATTAGATTTAGAAGCAGCCACCCAGGAGTGCCCAGTGGGTATGTGATAAATTCTCCATAAAGTGAGCTATACTGAGTCCCAAACCTCAACAGAGCTCAGTTTGGGAGAGGAAAGAAAGAGAATCCAAGGCATCCTTTATGGGTCTTTAACAGCTGGAGGAAAAAAGGGAAAATGTTAACATGACCCCTGAAGGGCTCTTCTTAGAACTCACTCATCACTCATTCCATTTGGGATTTGTCAGATGACTGAATTAAGTGGGGGAAGAGTCAGAGAAATCAGAATGGGAAATCCTGGGTTAGTAAGCCCATTAGGTTTGGGGAACACATGGCTCCAGTTGGGGAAATCTGGGATTCCTCTGGGAGCTCTCTGGCAGCTTCTTCTCTGAGCGTCCTCTTCAGCCTGAACCATCAGCTGTCCCAAGAGGACCTGCAAATGCAGTGGCTTTAACAAGATAAGAGCCAAACTCACATTTTCCATTTCGACTCTGTCCCTGATTGGCTTTGACTGAAGAACCACTGCAGAATGCTACAGCAGTGTCATGGGACAGGGAGCCCTGGACACCACCTGCAACAGAACCCATCATGAAGGACATTCATGTTGCATTTAAAAAGTGCACACAACTGTATAGCTGGTTAAGGTTTACGAAACACTTTAGGTCTGTTATCTCGTTTCAATGGATCGATAATCAGCCAATATTGATTTAGTACTCACTGTGTTCCAAGCACTGTTTCAGGGTACAATGAATGGCAAAAACCCTGTCCCTGCTCTCAAGGGCTCTACATTCTAACGAGGAAGAACATTTGAGCCTTACAACCCTGTGAAGCAGGTGCCGTTATTATCCCTATTTCATAGATGAAGAAACCGAAGCTTGGAGCAGATCAGTGGCTTGCCCAGGGTCACAAGGCTAGCTCGTGTCTAAGGAGGGGTACGAGCCCCAGTCCCTCCAGTAGAGCATTCTCGCCACTTGACAATGCTGCCCCTTTATTTGAAGGTTTGCAAGGTGTAGGTCTCATATTTTCTCATGGTTTATTCCAGCCATCTTCCTCCTTCCAACTGGACCTCAGGAAATAGTCCCCCAGAGGAACTGAACCACTTTCTGCTCTGAAGTCAGGTGGTCCTGACTTTCCAGGGCTCAGAGATTTCACCAGCTCCAGAACCTCATCTTTCTTCTGCACCACCTCATCTGTACTTCTTCCCCCACCTTCTATCTCTTACTCTCATCCCAGTCATAAAATCAACAAGACCACTGCTTCTGGAAAGGGTTTCTCAAGCCAACTGCCTAGTGATGTCAATCAACATTCCCATGACTTGAAGTCAAACTAAGACCAGGACAGACCAAAGCACCCCTCTGTAGCTGTCACCCCAATCCTGTTACATCCCCTCCTAGAATGTAAGTTCCTTGAAGCAGGAGCTATTTTTGCTTTGTATTCATATCCCCAGACCTTAGCCCAGTGCCTGACCCAGTAGAGGCACTTCATAAATGCTTTTTCATTCATTCATTCATTCATTCATTCATTCATTCATTTATTCATTCATTCAATATCATCCATGTGCAGACAGCTGTTGAGAATACTTCTCTCTCTGGGATGCCTACAGACAGACGCATTGGGAAACATGTCATTGGAGGGATTCTCCCCACTTAGACAAAGCTGAGGACAACTTGTTTGGCTATTAGGCACCGAGACCTCCCCTCTCTCCAACCTTACATACATACACACACACACACACACACACACACACACACACACACACACACACACACACAAACACACTTCCTAATTCCACACTGGCAGATGACCCAGGGAAAGGGCTCCACACACACCAGAAAGGTATGCCTGGGGCCAGACAGGTCAGAAATTATCTAGGTCCTTCTGATAAGTTACCAGGTACAAAGCTGGCTGTCAACTCATTTCAGTTCAGCTAAACTTCAGTGCTGGCAGAAGAGGCAATGACCAAGTGAACAATGTGATGGGGGATGTTTCATGGAACAGCTGCAGGTGAGACTTCAGCCCAGGTCCCAAGGTGTCCAAAGATCTTATCACAACATTTGATTGACTTCCTTTCAGAAAAACATTGATCGCTATTTGATGCGTTTCAGCTTGTGACCTCCAAGCACACACATACACTCAGGAAGACAACGTGTTGTCTTACAAGTAACAGCCAATAAGTCAGGAGTCATAGGGGCTGGTCTGCCTCTACCAGTGATTCCAGGGATAAGCCTGAGCAACACTATTCAGAGCTGGAGAGGACCTTGGAGTCTCACCCTCTCATGTTACAAATGAGGAGATTGAGGCCCAGGGAAATGACTTGGCCAAGGTCACACAAGGAGTAAATAGGAAAGATGTCATCTGAAGCCAGGTTTTTGGACTCCAAACCCACCACACCACACTGCCTCTAAGACGTTGATGGTAGCAGTGGTGTTCAGCAGTTAGGTGTTAGCCCCAAAGGTCCTAACTTCTCAGGTGGTCGCTAGACGGCAAGTAGACAGAATGCCAAGCCCAGAGTCAGGGAGACCTGAATTTAAATCTGGCCTCATACAGTGACCCAGGGCAATGTGACCCAGGGCAAGTCCCAAGCCCTTTTTGCTTCAGTTTCCTTATCTGTAAAATGGGGATAATAACTGTACCTCCCTCCCAGGATTACTGTAAGGATAAAATGGGATAATAATAAGAAAGTGCTTGGCACAGTGCTTGGTGTGATGTAGCTGCTATATAAATGTTAGCTGTTATTTCATCCTAGCTAATCTGTAAACCCTGCGACTGTAGGGGCTGAATCTAACCCAATTCTTACACATTCTAGCCCAGAGATCCTCACTGCTTACAGGCAAGAACTTTTTCCTTTGGTGTTTGTAACCCTAGACCAGTGCCTGGAACACAGTAGGTGCTTAATAAATGCTTAATGGGTTGGCAAAGATGGTAGCAGGTTTTAAAGTATATTTAATTGAAAAATCTCCAGACTAGTTTCTTCCCAGCCTTCCCTCTCAAGAGTCTCAAATCCAATTGCTTGGGCTAGCCTTGAATTTGAACTCTAAGTATCTGGCATCACATTCTGAGGAAGATGCTACTCCAGCTGAATTTATAAGCCATTCCAGAGGGTGCTTTTCCTAAGGAAAAACATCCATGGAGTGCTATTTGTGAGCAGAAATATTTTTGTTTGGATCCCATTTTGGCAGAGATCTAAGTTATTGTTCTGCTGTAGAGCCTTGGGATGGCCCCCTCTAGCCTGTGCCTTGGCAAAACTGCCTGAGAACCTGTCCCCGAATCCAGAGATCAGCAATCCTGCATCCTGCTGGAGCTAAATTCTCTCATTCCTTCAAGTCACAGGCACAGACTTTTGATAGGCAAGCCAATGAACCGTTTGCCTCAGCTAGGTGGAAGGTTACAGTTGGTCAATCACTTGTTAAGCCTTTGTTAAGATGCAGGCACTGTGCTGAGTGCTTGAGACACAGGGAAGGGAAAAGAAAAACCACAGCACCTGACCTCAAGGAACTTCCTTCTAAACAGGAGGACCACACACACGAGGTATCTACAAAGTAGATGCTCCAGTTCCTCCTTGGAGTCTTCCTCCCAATATGCATGACTGTAGGAACCAATGAGAGGGGAGGGGAAAACAGTTAGGAAGCTGTTACTATGGAAGAAGGACTGTGCTAAGAATTTTCTATAGAAATAGAAAGGCAAAGACAGCCCCTGCTCTCTAGGACAATACCCATGGGAGGTTTCATCTACAAGTGGCAAGGTCCCAAGGCCCCTGCTTCTGTTTGTCCTTCCTTCTCAAAGAGGACCGTGACATCAGGAAGGTGACATAACTTGCAAGTGAACTGGATTTAAGTGAGGCAGGGCTGCGCAAAGTCATCAGCCTCACCTTCTCTGAGCCATCTGGGTTCAGAGGTGAGATCAGGAGGACTGGAGATGCCACCCCACTCCCCAAGGTCATTAGAGGGCAGGAGGAAAGCAGATGGAGCCCATCTTTCTTTTTTTCCTTTCTGCCCATAAAACCATGGCTGTTTCTGATGCTAAACCATCAACAGAGCCAAAAGTGCAGGTGGGACCTTTCTTTCCTGGGTCATCCGTGGCTACCATGGTTGGGTTCCAGCTTCTGGGCTGTCTCCTTCACAATCTGAGGGGAGGTGGGGGCAGCAATTGTTCGGCTCCCTGGCACAGGTCCTGATCAGGAAGCCTTGTTGCTGAAGCTAAATGGGCACACAAATTAGAGCTCTGCTCCCAACTTTCACAGCTTTATTTCCTATAATCATCCTTGGCATTGTTAGTCACGATTCTCTTATCGTCAGTATCGTTCACCATGACAGACTCAAGGTATGATGGCCAGGTGGGTTGGCCTGGAGGTCAGGAGGACCTGGATTTGGTTCCTGTCTCTGATGCAATGTGGCTTGGGCAAATTGCTTCATCCCTCATATCTTCTCTCTGATGATAAACTGCAGCTCCACAGCAAAGGAAGGAGTTAACATACTGGGAACTAGACATCACTGAAAATCACACATCTGAACCAAAACCCCACAACAAATGAGGAGCAAATTTACATCTGCATATAATGTAGACAGGAGAGTATTACCTCCATCTTAGACTGGTGTAGACAGAGACTGCGAGGTCTGTGGTTACCCAAGGACATACACTTTAAAATGGTAAGACCAGGAATCCAGCTGAAGTTTCCTGAGTCCGAGTCCAACGCTCTTTACTTTAGGCCAGGCTGCTTCTCTTCCAGTTGGATCTAATCTCCAGAATTCAGTGACGTAGCCTGTACTTCATCGCCCATCTCCAGGGAGCAGCTCAATTGATCATTTTTGGTTGGCCCAAATCCAATCGACATTTGTGAACCACACGTGTATAGAGGGATGGACTAGGTACTGGAGAAGAATAAAAATAATAACAAAACTTAGGTAACGCATAGCTCCTACTCTTGTAGAGTTTACAGACTAAGGAGGGGCAAAAAAGCATTCATAAACATTATCTATAAGAGATGAAATCATGTAGGGACAAGAAGTACTCCCCGAGGCTGTCAGGGATCTTGGAGATGGAGTCCAACTCCTTCATTTTACAGAGAAGGAAACAGAGGCTCACAGTGGGGGGAGTTTGGCCAGAGAGGAAGACAGTGCTAGAGCCCAAGTGTCCTGACAATGCTTCACTGCCAGGTCTATGAACAGAGGAATAAGAAGAATCAGGGAAGGCTTCCTGGAGGAAAGGACATTTGAACTTAAGAACGATCGTGGGGAAGATCCGGGGTAGAGGGCATCCCAGGAACAGGGAATGAGAGGAACAAATGCTGGGAGGTGGGGAAAAATAGCATGTTCACAAGACAGAGAGCAGTCCAGGCTGGATTTAGTGCCAAGTCAGTCAACAAGTATTTACACTAAGTTTTGGGGATACAAAGACAGCAAGAACACGGCCTCTGAGTGCTCACATTCTGTGTGAAAGACAGCAGTATGAGATAAGGCAAGAAAGGAGCACCAGTGGACCAAGTAGGGGCTTTGGACTTTATTCAAGAGGCAGGAGGGAGCCCAGGAAAGGTTCTGAAGGGAGGAGTGGCCCTGCCAGGCTTAGGCACGGGTAAAGGCAGTTGAATGAGGAAAAAGTAATAGTGCTTCAGCACTCACCTGCTACAGACAGGGAGGCCTGAGGATATGTCCATTCTCCTTCAGCATCTACCTGCTGCAGGACCTGGGATGCACTTGTTGGGGTGGGGAAGTTGGCCTCCCTTCCTGCAAAAAGAAAAGCTTTGAACCTGCCCAGCCCCGAAAAAAGCACCAAGCCTCCTTTGCCACTCTGGAGGTCTTTGTGCAATCAGTCACTGGGCAGCTTATCAAAGCCCTTCGGTCTGCTCCCTTCCTGGAATGGGTGGGTAATTGTGACTTGATCCAAGGGCACTTGGAAGCACAACTCTGCCCACGACTTCCCTTAATGCCATGCCCCTCCCCCCACTTCATGCCACCATGCTAGCTTTGACTGAAGTCCATCCCACTGTTGCTTGGCTGACTTACCAGGAAAGGCAGAGATTGCTGCTTCCTGCTAAAGATGCACTGCAGGGATTGGTTTATTTGCTCCTGAGCAGAGTACAAATCCTCCTCACTCTTCTCACAGCTCCCAAGGCTGCCATCTTGGAGTGGAGCACAGAATGGAAGGTGCCTGGTAATGCTGCTGTACTCTGGGGACCCACTGATAAGAGATGAAGACGCAATGAGTCTCAACTACGAAGAGTAGGAGCTAATCTGGATTGGGGTTGTGCACAACTAATGCTCCAGGAAGGAGAAAGGGAGGCTGATAAACTGAGCCTGGCTTTCAGCCCCCATGCAACTGGGGACCCCGCAGGTGCAGGTCCCTCTCTTTCCTTGTCTCCCTGCTCTTCTGTATTTTCCCCAAGACACACTTGGCCAGTAAACTTCCAATCGGGGGTCAGCCTGACATACCCAACCAGGCACTGGGGGCCAAGGAAGGTTACTGAGCAGCAAAGATCTAACCACTGAGAATAAATCAATGACATCTTTAGTTTGGGGAAAAGAATTTCAGTCTAAATTTCCTAGAGGAAGGTAACCTTGGGTAAGATTTGTCATTGATGGGAAAGGTAAGGCTTTAATGGTAAATCTGATTTTATGATTGTTATTTCATCAGGAACTAGAACATGTATAGAAAGGCATGTAAGCCACTAAGACTTGCCTAAAAGATGTTCCTTAGCCAAAGTGAAACTATAATCATATGTGAAGCCTGGTTATTGGAACTTGCCATTTTTAGAAGCTATGGGACTATTAAGTGACTGTTCTTCTGAGTCTAACTCCAGGTATGGATAGCAAGAAAGGCGGTCTGAGCCTCCAATCCATGATGCCAGTAAGCCAGTGAGATGCTGGTATGAACTGCAAAAGGTGATCTCATGGGAAGGACGGGAGAGTGGCTGTTCAGTCTGGGCTGAGGTAGGATTCTCCTGACTCAATTTCCCCACTGACACCAGGCAGACTTTAAGCCTGACTGAATGCAAGTGGAAAATCTACTCCTGCCTGGAACTGACATGAAGTTGGGGAGATATTGTATCCCTGCAACGTCCCTATTCTTGGTGGCAATTTCTTATAGTCAAAAGGTTTGTAAGCTTAATACCAGATCTATTAAATCATAGATTATTGGTGAGGGAACATCCGAGGTTAAGTCTAAAATTAAGCTATTAGGCATAGGACTTTAGACCAACAACAATAAGTTAGGGTCCTTTAGTTCTTAGTAATAGGGTGGAGACAATTAGGTCAAGAGCTTGTGAAGCTAGCAACATAAATATTATTTGTGTTGCACTTGGTTAATGTTTTAAAAAAAATTCTTTCGTGGTCCATATTGTAAATGCTTTAAAAAGATGTATCACCTGACCAAAAGTCTGAATTGCTTTATCTGTTATAAACTGTGTTAAAAATGAAAAATTAAAATAAAAAAAAAGGATCTAACCGCGAGAACAGATGCTGAAACACGCTGCCCACACTGACAGAGGTGTCACGGACTCCAGACGAGAGTCATGAGCCAGGCATTTGGGCCATTGCTCTCTTTAAAGCAGACTTGCTACAAGGATTTCTGCCTCCTTTTCTAGGAGGAGTGTGCAGCACATGAGAGAGAAAAAACATTTCTTAACTGCCACAAAAAACAAATTTAACAGTAAACAGGTCTCTGTTCACATGTAGATAAACACAACGCTCTCGATCTGGAGCCTGAGGATCCTTCTCCAATAATTGTTAGCTGTGTGATGTGGTCACTCTTTAGTCATTAATTCATGCCCAACTTTTTGTGACCTAATTTGGGGCTTTCCTGGCAAAGGTACTGGAGTGCTTTGTCATCTCCTTCTTTAGCTCATTTTATAGATGAGGAAACTGAGGCAAAGGGAGCTAGGTGACTTCCCCAGCGTCACACAGCTAGCAAGTGCCTGAGGCCAGATTTGAACTGACTCCAGGCCCAGCACTCTGTGCACTATGGCACCACTAGCTGCCCTCTGGGGCACTGGGCAAGTGGCTAAATCTCTGGGCCTTGATGCCTCATCTGGAAAAGGGGGGAGGGTTGGACTCTGTGACTTCTCAGGTTCCTTCCAGCTACAGACCAACTACCTGAAGGATTGCCAAGCATTTTCCATACATGATCTCATTGATCCCCACAACAACCTGGGAAGTGCCATAAGTATTATTATCTACTCCTGATGAGGAAACAAAGTCACACCAGCAGCGTCAGAAGTTCATTCAAAGGAGGCTCTTTTTTTTTAAAGGGTGGTACCGTTCAGTGGTATCTCTTTCCACCATGACTCCCCCCCATCTCCACCCTGTGTCCTCTCTGGTTCTCCCTTTTCCTGTTTTCCCCTAACTCAACTCTACAACCAAAACAACCCAGCCCCGTCACAGGCCTCCTTGGAGTCATTTCTAATGGGTTTTTAGAACACGTCAAGAACTGAAAACAGGTGGAATTGATGAGCATCTGAGTGACTTCCCTGGATAGGCAGAGGCTGGTTTTGTGTGGCAGGAGGCACAGATGGGAAACTCCTCCCAAAGCTACAGAACTTGAATTAAAAGGAAAAAAACATAATTACAGACAGTGGGTCAGTTATGGCGAGGTGGGCGTTGATGAAACCATGAATAAATGAAGGTTAAAACAAAGAGAACACATCACTATGGAAACATTAGGCTTTATAAGAGAAAAACAAAGCGACCCAAGCTTTAAGTGTTTATGACCAGAAAAGGCAAAGCAGGGAGCTATGGCCAAGTGAAAGCTGCCGAGAAGTCAGGAGGCCATTCTCAGCGGCAGGGATGCTTGGCATTTCTCACAACTTTCTCCAAATCCTCCCCCGTCTGCAGCCTCCCATGTTACAAGCTGCTCCATCTACAGCTAGTCTAAAAGACCATTCATTCCCTCAGTGAACCAAGATGTTGGGACCTGAGACACAAGTGGCAGCCTCATGCTGGCTCTGGGGACAGGGCACAGCACAGGACAATCCTTAATAAGCACAAGCTGATGAGTAGGTATAGATGGATAAAGTCCCTTGACTTCAGTAACAGCAGCAGCATCTGTTGCTGGAAGGGACTGTAAGCAAGGAATATGAGCCCTCTTACTGTTTCCCAGGGGGCACATTATGTCCACCAGTAGAACATAAGCTCTCTGAGGTCAAGGGACTATCTTGTTTGTCTCTGTATCTGTAGCAACTATCACTCGACTTTGCAGATTATTAAATTATTATTAAATGAATGGCATCTAATAGATTCTGACTGAATTAGGATACTTTGGGACCTGAAGATGGACACAGGATTACAGGACCCAGGATTCCTCAGGTAACCATGTTACACAGGAATGAGTTGTCTGATATCCATAATATAAGTGGATGGCTAGATGGTGGGGATTGGATGGTGAGAAGGAAATCATTGCGTATTCTGGCAAGTGAAGAACAACGAAAAGTTGGGAAACACTGCTCAGAGCTGACTCACCAAAAAAGCTGGCTGAGAAAAAGTGGGACTTAAAAGAAACAAGAAATGACCTTTCAGATCTATGAAAAGGGAAAGCCTTCATGAAGAAATAAGCGATGGAGAGGATCACAAAAGATTGGATGAACACATTTGATCATATAAAATTAGGAAGTTTTTGCACAATTAGAATTAGAAAGGAAATAGGTAGCTAGAAAAATCTTTGCAGCAAGTTTTTCTGATAAGCACCTCAAAGATGAATAAGGTTCAATTCTAGTCAGTCGATAAACATTTATTAAGCATCTGCTACGTGCCAGGCACCATGCAAAGAGCAAGGGACACAAAGAGACAAAAGGTAAGTCCCTACAGTCTAGAACCTCACAATCGAATGGGGGAAGACAACAAGCTAACAAATATGGACAAACAAGTTAATGCAGGATAAATAGGAAACGAGAGAACAGGCATCTTGGAGATGAGATTGTAGTTGGGAAGGAACCCTGAGGGATATCTATGGTTAGAGGGCATGCTCTAGATGGGAATCCGGCAAAGGTGGTAGAGAGATAGTCACATAGGTAGGAGGAGACCCTGGAGAGAGCGGTGTCCCCAAAACCTAGAGAGAAGAGAGAAGAGAGTGATCGGCAGTGTCACAGGCTGCAGAGAGGTTCAGCAGGACTGAAAAAAGGCCATTGGATTTGGCAATTAAGAGATCACTGGTAACTATGAAGAAGGAAGTTTTGGTGGGATGATGAGGTTAGAAGCCAGATTGTAAGGGAGTAAGAAGAGAGGAGACAGAGGGGAGGCATCTCCCCTTTTTCAAGGCATTTAACTACAAAAGGCAAAAGAGATATAGAATAATTAGCTGGGATGGAAGGATAGAGTGAGGGTCTTTGAGGACAGGGGAGGCATGCACATGTTTGTAAGCTACAGGGAAAGAACCAGTGGAGAGGGAGAGAAGTGAGAGAATGGACAGGACTGAAGGGCACTCTGTTGGAGAGGACTGGATGGGTCAGCCAGAGGAAGGCTGCCTCTTCATGTGAGAGAGGAGTGTAGGAGAAGAGTAGCAGAAGGCACCTGAGTGATGACAAATGAAGAGGGAAGGAGAGAGAACTCTCAGTGAATGGTCTCAATTTTCTTCTGTAAAACATGAGTCAAGGTTCTCAGCTGAGAGGGCTGAGGGAGGGGAAACCATGGGATATTTATGAAGACATGAAAGGTCTGGAAGAGTTGCTATGCTGGGCGGAATAATGAGTTGATAAGGTAGCTGTAGTGAGATTGCCTAGCAGCAGCGAGGGCCCAGTTAAGGTCGTGTAACGTAAGTTTGCAGGAGACTTGATCACAATCATTGCATGATTTTCTCTACCTTCATTCAGCAGCACCTGTGCAGGAATAAAGGCAGTGGATGGTGGAAGCACTCCACATAGTCACTGATTTGGTGAGAAGGAAAGGGATTTGAGAAAAGGACAGTGTGGGATGAACTGGTTCACCAAGGGCTAAAGAGAGAGAATAGTGGAGAGAACGGCTAGTGCAGGGGAGACAGCGTGGGAGAGAACTCAGGGGTTATAATGTGGATGAAGAGTAGGGTTTGAGGAGAGGTGGGAAGCCTAGACTATGGTTGGATAAGGTGGTCTAATAAGGTTCCAATATTTTTGAGTGTCACTGAGGTATGTGGGCAAGTAGGTCACAGAAGTGAGTAGGCTGGAGAACTGAGTGGTTAGGGCATTTGAGGGAGAATCGGCATACACACACACACACACACACGTCTGAAGTCCCCTTATATAAGGACAGGAATTGGGGAGGAGAGAAAAATTGTGAGGCATTTACTGAAATCATTGAGAAAGGAAAGGGAGTGCCCTAGAGGTCTGCAGAGGATTTTGTTTGGGTGCTAGATATGAATATCGTGGGCCTCAAAAAGAGGAGAGATGACTGAGTGAGGGGTAGAGGGAGAACCTGTAAGTGGCCTTGAGGAACAAGGCATATCCCAACTCCTCCACCTCAACTAGTGAACCGAGAGGAATGAGAGAAGGTGCTGCCAGTACTGGAAAGGATGCTCAGGAGTTTGCGTCATCAGGGGAGCTAGTTTATATTAGCTAGTAATAGCTAGAAGAGGGAAAAAGTGGGAGAGGAAATGATTTAGGCAGGATGAAGGAAAGTTTGTTTTTGGGGAACAGGCATTCCAGAGAGCACAGTGGAAGGGCTGGGTGGGGTTTGGCTGGAACTCTGGGGTAAAGGGATTGAGGGGGATGGGAATAAAGTAAGGGGTGGGGCTGGGGGCTGGGCAATGGGATGTGTGGAGTATGAGCTGGAGTGAGACTGTTCATTATTGAAGGTGCCACTTCTCTTCCCAAAGGACTCTGGAGACTGGACTGGAGACAGGCACAGCGTGAGACAGAAGGCCGTTTCATTCTTCCTCTTCCCTTCAAAGGCTGGAGATGAGGCAGCAAACAATGAGGCAGCAGATGGAAGTCTGCTTCCTCACATTTCCTCTTCCTCTTCCCTCAAGGTTCTGGCCCAGCAGGAGATAAAGATCAAAAGGAAGACTGCCTCAGCTGGGAGATCAGGCTGGTAGCTGGGGGTAGGAGATGCTTTGTGCTGGCCCAACCTGGCCCCTTGCCTCCTTTCCTCAGGGGACAGCAGGCAACCAATGGCCCTCCACTCACAGGATCTCCCTATATTGGTGCTGGATTTGTGGGGACATACAATCAACTTCAGCTCTGCTGTAGCACAGAATTTCCAAACTCAAGCAACCCACCAGACTTGGCCTCCCCTGAAACAGGGACTACTGGGCAGTGCCATCATGCTCGGCTCCTCTGCTTTACAAACAGAACACAATAAACTTGCCAACCTGGCTCCCATTGCTAGTAAAACATGGCCCTGGGATTGGGTTAGTGGCATTATTAAAAATTTCCTACCTGCCTGGTAGTCTTCCCTGAATCCAGTATCCCTTTTCACTCCTCAATCACTGAATAACTTTATATGATGTGCTTTAGTGCAGGGAAAAAACGGCAGTACTTACATATGGTGTTAATTGTCCTTTTGGGTGAAGGTTCTTCCTCAGTGCAAAAACTTCTTAAAATTCCAAATCAACTCCAGCAAAAGAGGAAGTCAAACGATCAGATAAATGTAATCCCCAAATAAAAAGAAAACATTTCTTAAAACCAAGAGAAGCAATCCTGATTCCGGTCACCTTGGCAGAAGCTATAATAAGGTTAAACAACCTAGGTGCTACGTGGATGCAGAATGATAAGGAATGAATGGATGGATGAATGAATGGAGTGAATCACGGGTTTTTTGACTTGGGGGTTGGAAGGGACTTCAGGGATCATCTAATCTGACCCAAATTCAAACATGAATCCCAGCTATGACACCCTTCATTAATGCCATCTAATCGCTGCTTAACTAAACTCCTCATGATAAGAAAGTCCCTTTTTCCCAAGCAGGCCTATGTGGAAGCAAAGGCAGTGGAATCGGTTTCTTACTTGGAGGTCACTTCCTGAACCTCTGTGACTCTGGACAAGCCATGTAATCTCTTCAAGGATCAAATTCCTCATCTATAAAATGAAAGGGCAGGACTAGCTCACCTCTACAACCCTTCTGAAGCAAAAATCCTGACCTGTGACCTAAATCTGATACCCAGAACATATGGGGAATGGAAAGAAATTTTGAAGACTAAAACCTATTCCCCAATAGACAAATTAAAGGATAGGAACAATTTTCAAAAGAATCTGCCCTCCCTCAGCTGTCCAACTGATCTTCCTAAAAGTCTGTCATCCAGTCATCATGACACAGGTCATCCCCCCATCCAGTAAACCCCAGCGGCTTCCAGCAAATCCCACTCACCATTCAAAGCCGTTCACAATGGCCCCCTCCTAAACCAGCATCCACAAGACTCTCCATCTCCCGTCTCCAGGCATTTTCACTGACTGTCTCCTTTACATCTCTGTCTTCTAGGTTTGCTGGCTTCCTTCAGGTCTTGGTTAAAAATTTCATGTTCTGGGAATTGGTCTGTCTTCTCCTGCCTCCCGTGTCTTTCTTCTTCACCACATCACCGAGCTGTGTGGGGACACAGGCTGTCCGCTACATCTGGCGCCTGAACAGGGACATGATCCAGGAACGGGACTCGTCTTTCGGTGATACTGGCCCCCTGGAAAGGAGCTCCGAGTTGTGACAAGGCAACTAAGGGAAGGGGAAGCCTCGGAAGAACCCCTGCAGGGGCGTTTCACTTTGTTCGAGGTTCTCGCAGGCACAGTAAAATCTCTTACTTACTAGGGGAACAACATGTATGTTGATTACACTAATGCAACTGAAAACAAAATTCAGATCAGATGTAGATGACTGATGGTGGAAAATAATTACTTTTTTCCTGCAGAAAAGGGGACTCGGGGCTATCGACTGCCATTTACTGTTATATGGGACTGCTATACAGGACATCGTCTAACTTGTCATTTTTTTTGCAAGGATGGAGACCCTGTGGGGTGGGGTGGCCTACTGGAAAATCAAACACTGAAATGCATCAGGAAAACATGGTGCTCATAAATTGCTGCAAAATTCCAGATGTCTTCTGACTAGGAAAGAGTAGTCCATCTGGACACTGGCCGTCTCGCAATGCATCCTAAGGTCACCTGAATCTTCTCTAGAGTGTTGCATCTCACTGCTGACTAAACCTGAGCTCACAGGTGAGAGTCTGAGCTTGCCAGTGTGGCTCAATAAGCATCATGCTGACAGAAATAGCAAGATGCAGGTGTGAAGGTTACAGTTGTCAGCCTGAGATATGCAAAGTCATGATTCCAAGCTGGGAAGAATCTGTTCAGCCACGGGAATGAAAGAGATTCCAAAGTGAACCCATTGCCAAATGGGTTGTTCTGCTTATGTTGGTTAGTCTGTCAACAAGAAAGAGGCGGAGACATGCTAGAGGTCTGCTTTTACTTTGACAGAAAATATTCATATCTCCCTTGAAAAAAACAGGGTAATTCACAGGTTCTGTAAAGTGCCACGTTCCTTAGAGAAAAGGTGCTCTATAAAAGCCAATGACACAAATAATGCAAACTGTAATGGTGAGACGTCTCAAGAGAGTCCATTAAAAAGGAAGGCTATACAGCCCAACAAGCAACAAACTCTGTCCTCCTCTTAAACAAAACACCCTCTAGCCTCTTTTCACTGGGCACCAGGATCATGGATTGAAGAGCATGGAATGGAGAGGGGAGAAAATGGAGCCAGGTCAGCAACAAGGTTGTTTCCACAACAGCCAAGTCCACATTCTTATTCCATTTTCACTTATTTAAACTAATTTCCTTTTTCTTAAAAGATTTCCCAGTCTCGTTTTGGAAATGTCCTTGCATGCCTGACCAAGAGGTCACAAAAGCACCAAGAGTCAGTGACCCGAAGCTGTTTTGGGAACCTCACTGATGTAATGGCCTTAAGAGCCTTAGTCACAAGGTTACTGAAATTTGAGGAAAAATCCTTAGATAATCGAGTCCATTCCCAACAGCCCCCCAGAAGGCTAGCTCCCAGCATGACATTTACCACGAGGGTTCTATTTGGCTTGGCTTTAAATGACTGCAACCATTTCTCCAGGGGATGCTAATCTATGAGGAACAGATGTCACTACCCGGATATCTGCTCTGCTGTTTTATCCAAATTTCAACCTATTACTTCTCCTTACATCGCTAAATGATTCTTCCCTTCATGAGGTTAAACATGCGCCGTTGACTGCCTGAGGGTGGCTGGGCTGCCTGGATCAGCTGCCTGAGCTTCTCCGGTTTGAGGCGCTGGCTAAAGCAGAGCTAGAGAAATTGGATGACTCACTCTGCTCAGTGTACTTTAGATACATAGCTTTCCATAACAATAAGCACCAAAGTCAACAAGTCAAGGCAAATTTCAAAGCAGCCTAGGAAAAACACCTGTTTGGATTTCCGCAGCTGTCTGACCAGAGAAATCCAGAGACGGTCACACATATTCACATCTCCACTTCTCTCCAGTCACAGGGGGAAGGCATCTGTTGCTTTGCCTTAGAGACACAAACCCATTCATTCATAGTTCTTGTATACAAATGAAGGAAAAAGAAAAGCCCATCACACAACCACACAATAGACTTTAATTTGCACCAAGCAAATCCCCAAGTCTGACACCTGTTTAGGGATTAATATTCCCACAACAAACATATTCCAAACATGAACTGCTTGCTTCCATTTCACAGAACTCTGTGCTAAGGCACCAATTACACTCTCATCTCCGATGGAGCTGTCTCGCCAGGAGACTGAAGGTCCATGCCCACATCCTTGGAATGCTTGATGTCAAAGGTCGGAGTCATTCCAAGGGCAGCTTCTTTCAGAAGGCTTTTAGGTCACTCTTGAATCCATCCCACTGGGCTCAGAGAAAACAGTCCTAAAGGTCAGGTTTGCTCTTGCTTCCTTAGAATGGTACTCCTTAGGCACCCGGTGCTACCAAGAAACAGATGAGTTATTAACATATACACTTTGTAACCAACTACAGACACAGACAGATATACGCATTAAAGGCAATTTTAAGGAAAGAGGAACATTGCTATTCTAACCTCTCTAAAGTGGATATGACAAAGGTTTCAAACAAATACTGATGATAAACTCTCGTGTATAAAATTTCTCTCCCCACCTTGATATTCCCCCACCACAAAGTGAGAACATTCCAGCACTGGAATAGTTTCACCATCTCCAAACAATATTCTTCATCTCAACCTCCTGCTGTTCTCCCCAGTCCACCAACAAGGATCCTAAATGGCAAATCTTCTAACGTAAACAAAGGACAACGTGAGACACTTATCCATTAAGTGGTGACTGATCCAGCACTTCCTAGCCCTTTAACCCTTCAAAGAGAACTTGGCCTCAAATATTTTTTGACTGAACACTTGTGTATAATATCAGACCTGGCAGCAATGACCAATCAATAAGCATCACCAAGTCTGATGTGATGTTACTTAACATCTCCAACATTATGAAGTCACAGCATTTCCTAAATTCATTGTCCTAGGCTACATCTAGGAAACTATACAAGAGACGCTATTCATAGTGTTCTATAGTCTTACCTGCCAATCGGCTTGAGTAGCTCCCTCCATCATCAACAAGGTGCCATGATCCAAGGGTATCTTCACTTTTTCCACATATGTATAGTCCCCATTCTCTTCCTGAGAAATAGCATTAAGTGAACCAAGTTATTTGCATGTGTAACGAGAATAATTACAGATATGACAACACGCAGTGAGCCAAATGAAAAGCTCCATTCATCATCCATCATATCTGTGACAGAAATCACGTAAGGTGGCCAAAGGTATCCAGTTTTATAGAAGGGTCTACTTTGGCCTATAAAGAAACTAAATTCCAATGATACAGGAACTCTCTAAAAGCAACATGCTCAATTACGGTATGATGATGATAATGGCCGTGACAGTCAGAAAGTCAAGTCTGGCTTTCAGTCCTGGCTATGTAACCCTGGGTAAGTCACAACCCTCCGAGCCTCCTTGAAGACTTCTTCCACCAGGCAGTTGTGACACAGTGCTTTGAAAATCTTAAAGCCCTACAGAACAGCCATCATTTGGAACACCAGTGAATGACACTGCATCTTTTTTAGCAGTCAACAAAGAAATTCAACAACTATTTCTTCAAGTTATTGGGCCAGTGAGAACTCTCCTGGCTCAACGTCCCCAAGGACCCTTCTACTTGTTCTACTTGTTCAGTCTCTCCAAAGCTGGGTGCAGCCTTACAGCAGAAAGTATGACATTGCCAGGTGACACTGGCTGTTCCAGCTCTTGGAAATCTACCACTAACTTCTGGAAGTTCAGAATGAAAATATTGGGTATTAACACTGTACCTTTCTCCCAAGGATCTCAAAGGAGGTTATGGATGTCATTTTTAGAGCCTTCACAACAGAGCATGGTGAGAGGCAGGTGGTGCTATTTCTCTTTCACAGAAGCAGAATCTAAAGAAGTGGTGAATTCAGCAACTTTATTTATCCCTAGGGCTTTGTGGGAGGTCCCTCTGCTATGACTATAAGAGGTTATCCTGTATGTCTGCTTCAGTTCATTTCCCTTCTGATGCAAAGATTTTGCATTTATTTGTTATTTGGGTCTTGCTTTTAATGTGCAGCTATGTTTAGATTTATTATTGTGGGTTTGCTCTTGAGAACTTCACTGTTTATAATTCTTTCTCCCAGAAAAATCAAAACCCAAACAATAATGCACTTGGATAAACAGCCCAAATTTCAGGCCCCTAACCGTCTTAAGAGAAGCTCTGGAAGATACAGCTACAAATCACAGAGAAGGAAGTGAAACAGATGACTGAAGTTATTTTGTCTTTTATTGATTGACTCCTAATAATGCATGCCTCTCACTTCTGACAGGGATTAACTCTCCCCAAATATCCCCATGTGACCTACTTGCTGTCCAGAAGGGAGCAGGAAGGTTACTCTGCTCTAAGGCAACCCGCTCCTGCCCCTGATTATTCCCCAGCATGAGGTTGTTCTAAGGAAAGAAAAATGTCAGACACACAAGATTTCTGTTTTATGGAGGAAAAGAGAGCAAAAGCTGAATGCGTCATCTATGAGATTAAGGGAATCCAAGGCTGCTTGGTTTAAGCAAGACAGTTATTAGAGCAGTGTTTGAGACAGCTGGTAAACAAGTAGAATGAATAAACAGGAATGGGAAGAGTGTGTGCAAAAAGCAGGTAATCTGTAAATCAAGCTCAGAAACCGGAACTGAAGCACGGAACATAGTTGAGAAAGAAAATGTTTTTCCAAAACAACTGACTAATTTTCAGGTGATGGATGAATTTTTTCCACTTTTTTTTTTTCTATGTGTTTCTTTGGGGCATATGGTGGAACAAGGAAGGAGGAGAACTGTAAATGCTTGTGGATAAGACAAGAGATTTTAAAAACCAAGGAGAATTTCACACGTATCAACACTGACAAAGCAGCAGCCACTTAATCAGTTTCGTTTCCACTGACTGATTTTCATGAGGGTGCTTTAAAATTCTTTGTCACTACCTTGTTTTTTGCATCGGCTCCTTTTCCAAATGTTCCTTTCCTCTGGTTAGCAAGCCGCCATGTAACAAAGAATTTAAAAAGAGAAAACACAATTTCAGCAACACCCTGGCGGTGCTGCAGAGTGCACGGAGTGCTTCACACCCCAGGTGACCCAGCCGAGCCATCTGTGGTCACCTTACGGGGTGCAGCCCTACAGCTTTCCTTTCTGTTCAGCTTCTCACAGCGCAAAGGGACGTCCCCTTCCTTTCCCTCCCTCAGTCTGCTTAGCCAATCCCCAGCAGACGCTGCTCCGTAGCTTCTCGCTACAACGAAAAGCGGTGCTCTGACTTCACACGTATAATCAATAGCCTATGGTTTGCCTTCTCAAGGGCCAGAGGAGGCTTGGAGGGAGGGAGAGAACTGGGGACTCAAAACTTTTAAAATAATGTCAAAAAAATTTTAACATAATTGGAAAACATTTAATAAAATCAATTTTCAAAATGATGCTTATGAGTATTTTTGTGCAGGAAACCTTTTATTGCTCTGCTCGCTGCCCAGACTTTGCCACCAAGCCCCCTCCGCCCCTCAGCCCCTTTCCCATGGGTCGAGATCCTCCAGGAAGCTCCATTTGGAGGAACGGCTCAAAGCAACTCTGCTTCCCTCGCGGACACCGCCAATGATGTCCAATCTGCCCTCTCTCTAGTACCGGAATCCTCTTCTCCTCCTGGGGAGTTCTTTCTGAAACCCCCATGTTGTGGAAGGGCCTGACTTCTGGTTTTAACCCTTTTTTTCAACATTCAGTTTCACAAAATTTGGAGCTCCAAAATTTCTTTCTGCCCTCCTCCCCTCCCCACGACAGCAAGTAATCTGATACAGGTTACATATGTGCAATCATATTAAACATATTCACACATTAGTCATGTTGTTAAAGAAGAATCAAAACAAAAGGGAAAAATCACAAGAAAGAAAAGAATGTCTGAAAAAGGTGAAAAGACTCTGCTTTGATCTGCACTCAGACCCCAGAGTTCCTTCCCTGGGTATGGACAGATAGCATTTTCCATCAAGAGTCTTTTGGAATTTTAACTAGACCTTAAGGCATACGCTTAGGAACAGAATCTCTGAAGGACATTTCAGTACCTTGTTTGTTTGTTTTTAACCAAAATTCCAAAATGCTTTCACAGCTCAACCAACCATATGTTGGTCTCTCTCTGTGTCTTCAGCCCTTACAATGCTTACCAGTTCTACTTTTGGTTACCCACGTCAATCTGCTGGTTGGGAAGCAAAATCTCAAGGTTGTTTCAATTTGTGTTCCTACTACTCATGAGTTGGGACGATCTTTCACGTGGTTGTTAAGAGTTTATAATCCTTCATTTAAGAATTCTTTATTCATATCCTCTGACAACCTAATCACCTGGAAATGGTTCTTGGGCTTCCTTTTTTGTGTTAATCCCCTACAGGAGAGGCAGACTGATGCAGGGAGAGAAAGCTCTAGGCAGCTCTATGACTGTAACTAGGCAAAGAAGACACCAACTTGCGTTGGTGGGGGCAGTTTCCTATATTGATGAAATCACAGGTCCCAGCTTTCCCCTGTTCCTTACTAAGGAAAAGAGCTGATGCCCAAGATAACTAAAGACACAGGGCAGGAAAAAAACACCTTATTGCCTCGGAAGAATTAAAGCTACCCAGCCCAGATGACCTAAAGCCTCAGATCCTGAAAGAACTAGTAGATGAGACTGCTGAGGCATTGTCATTAATATCTGAAAGACTGTGGGAAAATGGTAGGAATACAACGTTGGAGAATAGCAGACAAACATCCTCATTTTCAAAATAGGAAAGAGACGAGTCTATAAATCATAAATCAGTGAGCTGAAAATCTCTAGAAGGCGTCACTCAAGAGATGGCTGCTGAACATCTAGAATGGGGAGCAGGGATGATAGAGGCTGGCTGGCTTCATCAAGAATAGATCATGCCGTACTCAGCTCATTTCCTTTGCTGACATGGTAACTAAACCAGTGGAGAGGAATGCTGTGGATACAGCTCTGGATACACAATCTCATGTGCACTTGATAACAGCACAACTACATAGATTCAGACCTGGTTGAATGGCTGGGTTCATGGTTCTCCAGGGAAGGATCCCCTAGGGTTCTGTGCTTGGCCCTGGGCTGGTTCCCGTATTTACCAGTGACTTGAATAGGGACAAAGACAGCATGCTCCTCAAATCTGCACATGACCCAAAGCTGGAAGGAATGACAGCCATGATCCAAAGGGATTTTGACAGGCTAGAGGATGGGGTGGAATCTAGTGAGATGAAATTCAACAGGGATCAAGGTAAAGTCCTTTATCTTGAATGCAAAACTCAACTTCCCAAGAAGGGGAAAATTGGACAGAGATCTGGGTTTGTAGTGGAATGCCAGCTGAATACAAATCAGGAGTGTGGTGTAGCAGTCAAAATGAGCACAAGTGTCTTAGGCAGCATCAAAAATACCCAGGACAATGAGGTGATACTCCCAGAGTCCTCTGCCCTTGTCAGACATTATCTGGGGCATTCTGTTCAATTTAACAGATATGGGTAAGGCACAGTGTCCAGAGGAGAACAAGGTCAGTGAAGGACATGGAGTACTTAATGCATGGGGAATTGAGGATATTGGGCTACAGAAGATTGGAGTGAGATACAGACAGCAATGCTCAAGTGTTCAGAGGATTGTCATTCGGAGAAGGTACAAGACTATTTCTCTGGCCCCAGAGGGCACAATCTGGAGCAATGGACAGAAGCTAAAAAGAAGCCAATTTAGGTTTAAAGTCACAAAACAGGTCCCACTAACAAAAGCCTAAGCGGTGGCAGAGCGCCCTATTCTGGAAGTCTTCAAGCAGTGGCTGAGAGTGACCACTTCTCAGATAGGTTATAAAGGGGATTCCTATCAGTTAGGGCTTAGTCGAAATGACCAACTGAAATCCCACCTGTCCAATTCTAAGACACTGTGACATCTTGCATACCAGAGCCTGTTCAGAGATGCCTCATGCAAAGATTCCCACCTCCCCCCACAATGCTTTCCCTTCTTATCCCAGCTGTAATTGATTTTATTAATGCTAAAGTTTTTCAATTTCAGGTCACTGAAAATATTTTATCTTTAATACACTTTTATCCCTTGTTTGGTTAAGAACTTTGCCCCAGTCATACCCATGAATTGTACCTGACCTTGTTCTCTCCTGCCTTTTTTTTTTTATTTAATACTTACCATTGTTTCTAAGTCTGGTGGGATGAATGGATTCTATTAGTTTTAGACATTTCTGGCTCAATGTAGCAAATACGGCAGACAAAGATAAGTGTATTCTTGGGAAAGCTATTCTAATGAGCAAAGGTCTAGACTCATAGAGAGGTAGAAAGACATGGCACAGGTGGTGAGCTACACAGAATTATTATATTGCTTAGGACTAGAAGGTTATCTAATCCTGTTCCCATATTTCAAAGAGGGAGGAAACTGAGGCTTAGAGAGGGGAAATGACTTAGCCAGGGTTATTCAACAAGTGAGTGGCAAAAGGGAGGACTAGCACTTCATTCTAGTTCAGTGCTCTTTTTATATACCTTTCTATATGTTTCTCACAATTTTTATATGCCTTTCTATATATTTCTCATAATTTCCTAGTTAAAGAATGCATCTCTCTCAAATGTCTACAAGGTCACACAATAAATCACAAGCAGAGAACTTCCAAATGCCTTCATCCTCTGGTCAAAGTTCAATGAGGCTATAAACTCTACAGCCTGCCTCAGACAAGATGGCGGACAGTCTCTTTCCACTGATGAAAGCAACAGTTAAAGGCACAGAAAAGGCAGAGCCAGAGAGCACAAAGATTCATGCTGATAAAAAAGACAAGCAATGGTGGAAACCTTGGTTCTGTTTACAGACCTGAATTCACAGTGGAAAAAAACAGTCCTTTCATTTACTCAGAACTTTCTTAAATATGGTCAGAAAAAACACATAGCTGAGAATGAAATTTTCCATGCTCCTGGCCTCAAGTAGGCTTCAGAGTTCAAAATCAGTGTATACAATGAACGCTGTGCTGGAAAACCTTGGAATCTCCCCAATCCAGAGAAAGTCAGAGAACGACAAAGAAGAAGCTATGAGTCTCAGAGCTGCGAGGGCCCTCAGGGAGCATCTAGTCCAGCGGTGAGGAACCTTCAAGCTTAAGGCCACATGTGGCCCTCTGGGTCCTCAAATCAGCTTCCCCAACCCCAATCTAGTCCAACGCGTGGTCACATGAGAAGCCCCTCAACACTAGAGCACCACGCAGTCATTGTCCAAACTAACTCCCATGGAGACCTTTAGTTTTTTGGAAGTGGCTACTCATACTAAGCCTCCATCTGCCTTTTCATGGCTTCCACCATCTTCTGGAGCTCAGAACAATATCTGAAAACAGCCCTCCTGTCCTCCCCTAAGCATGCTATAGGCTAAAAATTAACCAGTCCTCACATGGAATGATTTCAATGTTCATCCTGGTTGTTCTCCATTAAGATTCTTCTCCCCAGCTCATTATCATCCTTCCTAAAAGATGGCTGAACTAAACACACTTAGACCAGATATGGTCTAAGCATCTTACATCATCTTAGGTTTTTGTTTCATGCTGGCAACTCATAGGGACCTTGCTGTCCACTAAGATCCATCAATCTTTTTCAGATGAACTTCAGTCTAGCAACACCTCTTCAATTCTGTATTTGTGAAGCTTTTTTTTTTTAGCCTAAGTGACAGACTTTACACTAAATTTCATCTTGTTAGACTCAACCCGCCATTTTGCCAGGGGGCAGCTAGGTGGCACAGTGGGTAGAGTGCCAGGCCTGGAGTCAGGGAGACTCATCTTCCTGAGCTCAAATCTGGCCTTGGACACTTACTAGCTGTGAGAGCCTGGGCAAATCACTTAACCCTGTTTGCCTCAGTTTCCTCAATCAGTAAAATAAGCTGGAGAAGTAAATGGCAAAGCACTCTAGTACCTTTGCAAAGAAAACCCCAAATTGGGTTACAGTCAATCACAACTGAAGACAACTCAACAACAATGATTTTAACCTTTTGATATTGTTTTTAATACTGATTTTGTCATTCAACACAGAAGCTATCTGTCCTAGCTTTATGTCGTCTGCAAACTTGCTGTGCAAAGTCCTGACTGATTGGCTGACCCAACTTACTCATAAAAATGTTAAGTTAGCACACATCTTTGGGGAACAGCTTTATCCAAGACCTCCCTCCCAAGCAGAAACTGAATCATGGATGACTATTCTCTTCAGGTGTGGCCATTTTAGCAGTTTCAAACCCACCTAACTGTACTGTCACCTATCCTACCTTCCTTCATCTTGTCCACAAGAACAGCACGAGAGACTCTGCCAAGTATTCTGCTCCAATCTGGGGAAGCTGTAGCTACAACATTTAAACAGTTCCGATTAGCCTGGCATGCCCTTGTCTCGATGAAGTCAAGTTGACTCACTATTATCACAACCATTCACTCTTCTAGGTATTTAGTATCTCTTCCCTGAATGATGTACAATTCTGCTGTGAATCTAGAAGAATTGGTCAAGCTCTCTCCTCCTGCATTCCTCCTCATCAGGGAGCAATTATGTTTCATCTGAATGCTTAATTCTACTTCTCCCTGAAAAAATAAGGAAAGACGGTTTCATCAAGTTTAATAGTTCTGAATTCCATCTTACAGAGAGAAAGCCTGACTCTGGTTTGTTCTAGAGGCGTTCCTAAAAAACAACAACAACAAAAACCAATCCATAATTTAAGTGTGTGTATACAGGGCATCCCCAAAGTTCCCAAAGCTTTAGTAGTTTAAAACTGCTCTAAGACTTTTAGGATATCCTCAGTTTGTGAGTGTCATCCCAGAAGGCAGGATCTTTTCCCTCCTCACCCAAGAGGAAACTCACACTGTGGGAGCTGTATTAATGTTTATATATTTTCTAAGTACATTACTGTTTTCTAAGAAAGGAAAGTCAAAGAAAACATACTGTAAGATTATAAGCATACCTTTCTATGGTTTTATTTTACAAAAATCTCACAAATGTCTATGCACAGAAACCCATAATCCCTACTAGAGCTTCCATCCAGAGTCACAAACAAGCTCAAAATCTTTAATAAGAAAAAAAATCAACTGTCAAATTTAATGAGGTCAGGGAATGAAGCTAAAATAAAATTTGTTTTACTCTGCCCTCCTTTCTACGTATTTTTAGTTGATTTTTAATGGTCTGTCAGTGAAAGGGATGATGCTACTTGTCTAAGGGTAGTTTATGAGGGCAACAGTGGCCAGGCAGCCTGGGGCATCTTGGGTGTTTCACCCCACTAAGGAACAGATGCCCAAGATGAATTTTGATGCTGTATCTCATTTAATCAAAGTTTTCTATCCTGAGTTTCTAATCCCCTCCAAATGTGGGTGTGGGTACATGGCGTTGAGGGGTGGGGGTGGGAATCTAATATGTGCCATTCCCAGATGATTAAGCAAACTTTTTCAAATGGATCCTCTACGTTTGGCACTGTGCCAGGCACTGGAGGGGGACAAAGCAATATAAACCATAGTTCTTGCTCTCAAGGAGTTCACCTTCTAGTTTAATCAAACAAACATCCATTAAACCTATTTGGCATGAAGACTGTTATGGTAGACACTAATTGGGGAGATAAGGTTGGTAAGCAAGAAAATATTTCTTATACTAATTTATATTATTAATCAAGTGCAAAATAACATTATGTTGAGTCTTCTTCCTCATCTACAAAATGAAAGAGTTGGACTATATGCTTTCTAAGGCCTTTCCACCTCTGACATTCTGGTTGCCAAATCTGAATTGGAGATCAATGAATTATTATTTTTCATTTTATTTCAATAAGAAAAAAACCAGGCATAGAAGTTAAAACAAAACACCAAGAGACTGTGATTAACTTAACATATATCTGAAACTCCTGTTATTTCTTAAACTTTTCCTGAAAAATTTACATTCTCATATGAGCACCTACATCATATTTTTTTCCTGCTCTGCTGTGACTCTTACTGCGTAAATACCGTAAATTTGTCTCTGTTATTGTGGTCTACCTCTACTGGAAATGACCAATATATTGGTCTTTAGCCTTTGATTTTGTTCATGTTGCAATGACTTCATGTAAGTCTTCCCATTTTTAAAATTCTTTGAACACCAATTTCATTACAGTGCAGTACATTCAATTACAAAACAAGAGAATTTCAGAAGGGCACGGATAGCTCAATGGTCATCTTGTCGAAATTACTCCCCTCAAGTAATCTCAACCACAACATACCTGAGAAAAAATTGGCCAATTTCTGCTTGGAGACTTCCAGTAAGGAGGAGCCTTACAGCTCTCCAGGCAGAGCATTCTACTGTTGGATAACTTTATCTGCCTTTTTTCCAGGCTCAACACAATCCTCACATGGCATGAACTCGAGGCCCTTTCCTTCTAACTGTCCTTCTGCAGATGTTCTCCCCTCCATCCACGTTCTTCCTAAAATGTGACGTCCAAACTGAACACAACGCTCAAAGCAGGATCTGAATATGGCCGAGAGCATCACCACTACCGCCTCCAGCCTCCTAGGAGTGTTGTCTCTTGTAACGCAGCCTCGGATCCCGCTAGCTTTTGGGGCTGTTGTATCGCTAGTTATTAATACTGAGCTCGCAGCTCACAAAAACCCCTGATCTTGGTCAGAAGAACGGCTGTCTGACCTCTGTTATACCAGTGATGCTAAGTTTTCAAACATTCTTCTATGGCTACATGTTTATCTCTATCAAATTTCATCTTCTTAAGGCAAGTTCATCTGCTGACACAAAACACAGGAGTTTGAGGAGAAAAAAGGTTTGGGAAAGTTCATGGGAAGTGACAGCAAATCAACGAGGGAAGAATAAAAGGAAGGCTATACAGCAGGACAACTGGACAACTCTCAACGGACCAAGCCAACGTATTGTGAGGCTTTCCCTGCAGCATCATGCAGGAAGGAGCAGAGGAGGTACAGGACGTAACTTGAAGCATGGATTTGCCAAGGAAAGCGTACTGATACAGTAGGTGGAGAACGGCAGAGAGCTGAACTGCTTGTTCAGACAGTCAGTACTGTGAAGGGAGGAAAGAGCGGTCATCTTTGCCAGGGGTGAGAGACCGGGAGTTGTAGAAGGATGAATACGTTTAGCAGGAGCAAGGGAAAGAGAAAGGAAGCTAGCAGAGAGGGATTTCAGAATTCTGTATGATATGGCAGCAGAATTATGAATGATAAAATGTCAAGTGTGATAACAGTGGTGGATAAAAGAGGCTATGGGAGTTGATAAAGTTGACGAGCTAGCAGACTAGAGCCAAGGAGAATGCCGAGAGTGACATATGGAGAAACGGCCCCTGGACTGTGCATTCGGTGGTCCTTGGTAATCTCCACAGTAGACTTTCTGTAGTTGTGGGGATAGAAGCCAGACTGTAGGGGATTATGGAGTGAGTAGGGACTGAGGAAACGAAGATACTCTAAGTAAAGAACATACTGAAGTTATAGACCTCTCATTCTATAAGTTTAACAATGAAAGGAAATAGAAAAATAACTGGGGTCAGTCTGAAATGTGAACCCATTCACAGTTCAGTAGAAATGTAGATCAGTTACAAGGTTGATTAAATGTGGGAGAGGCCAAGGAAAACTCTCATCATCTTCACTGTCACTGAGTCGTTTCAGTATCTGATTCTCCTTGATCCTATATGGGTTTTTTGGCAAAGATACTGAAATGGTTTTCCATTTTCCTTCTCTCTGGCCCATTTTACAGATGAGGAACCTGAGGCAAACAGAGTTAAGCGACTTACCCAGACTCACACAACTAGGAAGGTTCTGAGGTCAGATCTGAACTCAGGTGCTTCAGACTCCAGGCTCAGCGCTCATCCACTGCACCACCTAGCTGCCTTAAGGAAAACTGTAGAGGATAACTCTTAGAAGTACGTGCCAGGTGACTGTTCTGCTCCCAAACAGCTATGAAAATGCTGCTCCTTCTTTATATTTCATCTCTTTTTAACTTACTTGGCTGATCAAAACATGCTTACTGGCCAGCCTCGCTGCCCCCAGCTGGGCTCCTGCCGGCCTTGTGGATCAACAAACCTTCAGCTACATTTGGAATGTAGAGCTGTTCTTGCTGGTGTTGATGTAAGAAGCAGAAAAATCACAGCTGGACCTTTTGTTTGCTGTGCTGACACCGAAAAAAAAACAAAAAAGTCTCTTCTGATTTGTTCCGGAAATTATGGAGGGAGAATAAACATGGCAGCCCACAACATTATTTTACGGAGTCACTCTGCTGACTCAACTCAGGCTGCAAATGATTGAATTTTGAGTATTGATCTAAAACACATTCCTTTAAAAACAGAAACTGCTATGTCTGAGACAAGACCTACAAAACAAGAACAGGGGTGGGGGAGGTGATGATGGTGGAGAATTATTGCTTTAATAGTACTGAGGCTTATGTGCTTAAAAAGGTTCTTTGACCACATTTAATCTAATTATTTCACATCCAAACTATACATACGAAAATGTTTTTTCTCCCTAGCATTCACTTAATGCAGACTTACTTGATAAGAAGAGGAGTATAAAATTTGGTCATAGCTGTAATCAATTCTTTCACACAGGTGACACCAAGTAACTTTTTAAACTATCCCAGGAACATAAGGTCAGAAACAAGGAAGCCTCAAAAATACATGACACTCCTGAACTCATGGGCTTGGCACCTCACCAGCAACAAGGAGTCCCACTCAGTAGATGCTAGAGGGGCCCTGATTTCTGGCCTTGATTCATTTTACAAATGAGGAAAGCAAGGTCTAGAGAAGGTGAAATGACTTGCCTAGGGTCACATGACTAGGTGTTCCTAAAGCTAAGTTTCTTGAGGGTACAGACCAAGTCTTAACCAAACTTCCTTTCTCTCCCAGGGCTCAGGATAGTACTCTGAACCCAGAAAGTGCTTCAGAAATGTAGACTCTACTGTTAGGAGAAGCACAGCTAGGATTCACACCTCGAATGCAGCAGCTGTAGCCCAGGGGACCTGAGACCTGAGTTCAAATTGTAGTCACTAGCTCTGTGACCTCTCAGCCTCAGTTTCCCAATCTGTAAAATGAGGATAATAACATCATCTACCTCCCAGGGTTGTGAGGATGAAATAAGATAATATATACAGAGAGCTTTGCAAATATTAAATCACCATATAAATCTAGCTATTATTATACCTAGCACTCTTTCTACTGTGCTAAGTGCTTAATGCTACACTACCACTGTGCTAAAATTCCAAGCTACTTTGGTGGTTCTCTCCTCTAAAAAAGGAGTGGCAGAGATGAACTTCAAGTCCCTCCACCCCCCACCAGCTCCAAAACCTGGTGATCATGTGGTCCCTCTTCTTCCACCTTGGTTGGATGCAGGGATAAGATAACAGGGAGGATTTGACGTCCAAGAAAGATGGGAGATTTGAATGAATAGCACAAAAGCCTGTTCGTTTAATATGTGCAAGACGACAGACACTTGGCCCAGTTCTCAAGTCTGATGTCAGGAGCAACTACACTTCCTGAATGTTAACGAAAGACTCCCTACTCATCAAATTAGAAAAAATCTCAAATGGATGCCATCTAAACAACTGCCTTCCTGTAGTCTCTAGACAGGTAAAGGACTCCCCTCATCACTCCTGAAAATCCCGCTAAACCAAGCAGCACAGCAAGTCCACAGAACTTTAGCAGCAATTTAAGGGTATGTGAATGAAAAAAAAAAAACATGACACTGATAATTGTACTTAGTCAAGGCACAAGCAGAGGAAAGGCAAATCACTCTGGAAGAGGAAATGTGGCTGAGATTAAAGGTTCAAACACAGCCAATTTCCCCTAACAAAGCTAGCAGCCAAAGATTCTCTGAAAACTGTAGAAACAAGTCAATCGCAGTGGCAGTCAGGGCATGAAGTCTAGAGTGAGAATAAGGCCACAGGAAGCCAGATTTCAAACACAGAATAAATGAAAAGCAAGGAAATCAGTAAAAGCTCCATTTCCCCAGCTACCTATTAAGGACTGAACAACTTTCCAAACCAAGCGATAATTCTGGAAATGGGAACTCCAAAACCTTCACTCATTCCTGATCACTCCCATCCAATGCTACCCGATCCTTCAAATGGCTCTGAACCTTGTTCAGTCCTCAGGAGGCTTTTCTCTTTCCTCCTCTAACACCTTGTCAAGGGAATAAATGGTAACACAAATTTTGTTTTACCACTGCTGAGTCCGTCACTTAAGATAGACTGACAATTCCCTAATGTATCTTTGTGGAATCGTGGTCTTCACAGAGTAGCTTTTTATGACTTTCTATGCACTATTGTACCTGTACAGTAGGTTTAAATAACATCCTCATTTGATCTCCAACTAGATCTCAAGTTTCCATGTGAGGAAGAGACTTACAGATTCCTGACTGACAAGCACACATCATGCTCAAAGCCAGGCCCACTCTACCACCTAAGAGCCCTCTCTATGGCCTGCTGGGGGTACACAACACTCCCTCCTAATCACTTCCAACTCTGTGTATGAGAATCATCATTAAATCAATACGACGTTTCTGGAAAGGGCATGTTAATCACTTGTTCCATAACTCTCTGACTTCTCTGCCCAAAATGCCCAAAACGTGTTGTCTTCTCCTATGAGAAAGTAAGTCCCTTGATAAGTCTCTCAATGCCCTGCTTTTCCTTTGGATGCATTACAGCTAGCACACTCTCCAACATTTCAATACATCAAGAAATGCTGGGTGAGCTGAAGGAAGCTCCTTGAGAACAGGGACGAGCAGGCCTGCTTCTTAGCACAGCTCCTTCCGCTTAGTGAGTGCTTCATAAATGCTTTTGCATTCGTTCATTTGCCAAATTTATACTTCGGTTACCTGGGCCTTTATTTCTTGTTCTGCTCAGTCATTTCAGCAGCGTCCAAATTTCATTAACTCCATTTGGAGTTTTCTTGGCAGAGATAGTGGAGCAGTTTGCCATTTCCTTCTCCAACTCATTTTATAGATGAGGAAACTGAGGCAAACAGAGTGAAGTGCCTTGCTCAGGATCACATAGCTAGCGAATGTCTGAGGCCAGATTTTAACTCATGAAGATGACTCCAGGGTGCTCTATGCCCTCTGGGGTCACCTAGCTGCCTGCCAATGCATGGCATGCCATAAATAAACACAACACTGAAAGCCAGTCAATCGCAGTTCCAGACAGCAAATGACGAAATACAATCCTCTAAGGAAAAGAGGGGTACGAGGGCTGCAGAGTATGGCACATGCTGTCAGCTGCAGTCAAGGTGGTTTTGGCTTAACTTTTTCTATTTCACAAGAAAGGATTCAGTGGTGATGGTGGTGATAGGAATGATCTATGTCAGGAAATCACTGGTTTAAAAACAAAAAGCATCTTTTAAACACATTTGTCAAATTGGAGGTGTGTACAGTTGAAAGAGCTCCAAACCTGAGGCGAAAGACCACGGTACAAGTCCTTACTCTGACTGGCTATGAGACCCCAGACAAATCCCTTAGCCGATCTTCAGGATCCTTCTCACTCAGCTAAAAAGGAGGATCCTCTCATCTCTAGAAGGGGCCAGGTCTGAACAAACGAGCCATCCACCTCTGGCCAACAACAGGGACAAACAGGAAGGGGCCACATTTCCAACTGAAACACAAGACCTCCAAGTCCTTGCAAAGTAATGAAACAAATGAGGCAGGAATCCGGCAAGTAAGCTGTCAAAGCAAGACCCCCAGTGTACGTGAGGGGGACAGGGTGATGCTGAAATAAAAGTGGCTGCTGCTAGCTAGAGTACAGTCCCAGAGGGCCCCCATTCCACTCTAAGCTCGTCAATTGTAGAGGCTGCCTTTTTTGCTGGTATTTGTGTATTTAGCATGATACTAGGCACCCAGTAATAAGCAATTAATCATTCCTGCATTCATTCATCCTATTTATTTCTTTCAATCTCTGTTCATCTCTTTCTATACCCATTCATCTACCTCTACTTATCTCTAGCCACTTATATATTAATCTGGATCTATCTCAATTCCTCTCTTTCCATCTTTACCTCCCTCCTATCTAACTCTAGTCAACCCCCAATTGAACCCCAATTTTCCCACATCTTACAGAGCCGTTAAGAAACTGATTTTCAAATCACACTTGATGATTTTCATTCTACACACATAAGACCCATCCTTCCATTAAGGCTGGTGTTACAGCTCAGGAGGGCAGGCCACCTGTCAAGCCCACACATTCACTAAGACCCCCTGAAAGCCTCCGTCCTGGGAAATGGTAAAACCAGAGTACTCCCTGGTGACAGAAATAGCAGGACTGCCCCGTGTCCCTTGCAAAGGAACCAGAGAAAGGAGAAACTGCTATTAGCTCAAGTCACCCTGAGGGAAATGAAAAAAGCACCTCATTTTGATGATTCAGCTGAAGGACAGAGACTACCTAGAGGTTATCTGTTGGCATCCAAATCTCGGGTGCATCACAAAACTTCCTGCCATTATCTAATAACACACCTCCTCCTCCTCCAGTCATCACTGTTTCCCTGGTAACCGACGGAGAAATAGCAGCCTGCCAACCAGCTTTTGTCACTGCAGTGTAGAATTCAAGCTGGCCAGGGAAAGCACTCAGCTAATCGTTACAACTGGGCTTCACTGCTGCAGCAAAATCATTTGGAGATACAATTGTGTTGGGGCCCAGGAGCCTTGAGGCCTTGAGAGCTGAAATGCCAAGGGGGCTGATTTCTACGCATACCAAGAGGCAGTGGGATGAGTGGAAAAGTTCCTGGAGTAGGCATCAGGAAACCCAGATTTTAGGTGCTGCTCTGCCCCTGACCAGCTGTGTGACCTTGGTGCAGTCACTCCCCTCCTCCAGCCAAGCCCAGACTCAGCAGCTTCCAGTATGATGAAGGTGTTAGAAAAGATGAGCCCCAAAGTCCACTCCCATTCCAACACTGTGTTTCTGTATTGATGCAATTGGGACATGTGTTCAGAATATGCTAAAGGTGTCACTAAGTCACTAAAACCCCAAACCAAACAAAGGAAGACTGCACCACAAGGAAAGAAAGAGCACCCCAGTGTGGGAGCCATGACAGTGAGGAAGTTGGGCATGGTAAGAGAGGCGAGGCATTCCTGATGGGGGACCCCATGTATGACAGTGGCTCAGCTTACTGTGTGAATCACAGAGGGAAGGCTTGATACCTGCAAAACAAGACCATCCCAGCCTTATGACAAGGGAACAGAAAAAGAATTGAAGATGCTTGAGCCATCAGCAGATGACTGCTAACTCCACAAGTCTGCCATGGTACCAAAATGCAAAGGGAACACAAACTGGGTCCATTGACCCAGAGTCCAAACTATTCTTGAGCAGAGTGGCAGGCCCCTGGATGGCAGAAGGCTCATTTCCCACAACACCCTGAAGGCAGGAAGCCGCTGCTCAGACAAGTCAGACAGATCAGAAAAGGAGGAATTGGAACTAGCAGGAGATTCTCCCCAACCCCCAAAAGTCCTACTGACAAGAAAGATGGTAACAGGGGCAGCAAAGAGAAATGAGCAGAAAATAAGCTGGCTTAGTCTCCCAGAGGCAATGCTCATCTGAATTTACGGTTTCCCTAGACTATAGGAACTATGTCCATAAATCTGATTTTTCCAGAGAAACCCAAATAGATGCCCAATCTGGGAACATGTTTCCTTTCTATCCAGGAGGAGAACTGAGAGGAAAACAATTTCCTCTGGGGCTTGTTTCCAAACTTATTGGTGCCAAGATAGGGGCTTACACTTCCAGCCCAGCTGAACCTGTGGCCTTACAGGAAACTCTTGCAAAACTCCTAACCCTGTCAAGATGCTGATCTCTGCAGCAACGACACAAAGAAGCACAAGGGCTCTCCACACTGCTGGAATCCAAATCTACTTACATCTAAAGAGGCTGCTTCCAGACACTGCGCAAGGTCATTCAATAGCGATAGTCATCAATTTGTTAATTCTCTTCACATATACTCAACACTGAGTTTCCTTGCCTGCCCCTTTATCTTTGAAACTAAACCCGGAATTAAAGGAGTTTCTTAATATTTCATTAAAAAAAAGTTTTGCCAGGTAACAGAGAGAGAGCTTAGTACACACACTGCTTCCCAACCTGTGGACCAGAGAACCCCAGAGGACTTTATTTCTCATGGAGGACCAGGGACCACTGTTCTGATTGTGAGCATGACCTTATGGGGTTTGGCGGGGCAGCTTGGTGGTGCAGTGGATAAAGCACCAGTGCAGGAGTCAGGAGGACCTGAGTTCAAATTTCACCTCAGACACTTGACACTCACTAGCTGTGTGACCTTGGGCAAGTCACTTAACCCCAACTGCCTCATCCTGGGTTACCTCCAGTCATCCTGATGAATATCTGGTCACTGGATTCAGATGGCTCTGGAGGAGAAGTGAGGCTGGTGACCTGCACAGCCCTCCCTCACTTAAAACAAAGTCAAGTGCAAATCATGTCATCATTTGTCTGATGGCATGGCCTTCTTCGGCAACAAAGGACGAACACCCACCTCCTTACCTATATATGGTGTTTGGCAAAACTTGCTGTTCAGAAGGTGACCCTCACCCTGCCTGGTAACCACTGGGACATCAGACCAGTGCTGGCCTTGGGACCAGGAGACTAGATCTGAAGATCAATCCCTGCCAGTGACTAAGCAGGTAACTAAGGCCAAGCACTTACCTTCCCTGAGCCTTGACTTCTTCTGCTGCAAAACTGGGATGACCTTAACAGAAGCTGGCACTTCGATTCTGAGTTTCAAGGTTCACAAAGCACTTTACAAGTGGAGCATCCCGGTGAAGCAGCTAGTGCCCTCCCTCTTTACAGAAGGGGACACCAGGGCACAGAGTGAATGGCAGAGTGAGGGTTTGAACTCAAAAGGCTCATGGCTCCAAGAAGCAACAGAACAGCTCAGAACAGCAACCTTGCTCCTCCTCTACAGAAAGAGTAAGATGATGTAATAACCCACACAAAATAAAATGTAGAGGCCACCACACAGTGTATAGGTACCTCCATGTGACTCAACAGAACAACTGCCCCATCTAGCTTTATCCGCAACACACCTGTGGTCTGAATCGGGTCACATTTAAAAAGCAGCCCATAAGCACGTCACCCTGGCTGGGATCTCATCAGAATGCCAGGACTCAGAAAAGACTGTGTACAAAACAAGTTTACTGGCTCTCAGGATGGACATCCTACCCACGTCTCTGCTCCGCACAAGACTGTGATACTGAACCCAGTCCCATGACAACTATGGGAGCCACTACTAGCGGGCTCTTTAAAGATACCCTAGCACTTTGGGCAGGAATCAGTCCAAGTATTCCTGTGTGTCAAGGGGAAAGCTAATGTCTTTATTCCTAGAGCTAGTTCTATCACTGATTTTTGTGACTATGAGTTTGCCACCATCTCTATCTAGCTCAGTGGCTTTATCTGCAAGAATAAAATAAGTCACTCATACTTCAATGACATGCTGAAAATGTGAATAAGGAGACAATGAAATGTATGGCCAGAAGGTGGTATGTCACCAGGGCGCCCACCACTCTCCTCATTACCCACGACCCTCATTTTCTGTAGCTTCCTTCTACTTCCACTTGTTGTGCCCCAAAGAAACCCTTGCACTTACTCTGCATGTATCTTTTACATTCCCACAGATTTACATGTTGTCTCCCTTAAAAGAATACAAGCTCCTTGAGGACAAGAGCTACTGATCTTCTGTCACTGTACCCCTAGTACTTGGCACAACACCTGGCACAGAGTAGGTGCTTAACAAATGTTTGCTGACTGAACAGTGGGTGCCGGAGCTGTGATCCTGGGGATTCTGATGACCTGGGCATGACAAGGGGTCAGACAGAGTACTCACTGGAGGGGGCTTCTTCCTCATTTCGAAGACGCGTGTGGCCCCCAAGCTGAGGGAGGCAATGACGGGGCACCTCCCCAATGAGGGCTCATCATCGCTGTGCCAGTCAATGCTGTCCTTGTCGTTTCGATAAAGGTTGCAGAGTAACGAGTTGAAGGTGTGGCCCGTATTTTCTTCAATGCGTTTCTTCAGCATGGTCAGCACAGGATGCCACTGAAGCAGAAAGGGCAGGGGTAGAGGACAGAGAGGAAGTGAGAGGAGGCAAAAGGCTTCAATAACGGCTTAGGCATGAGGAGGAGAGATGCTGATCTGGAACCTACTTCCTAAGCATGCCCAACAGCTGAGTTCTTCTCTATTTCTGAAGTTTCAGAACAGCTTAACATAATACCATCTGATACCTGATGACAAGTTATCAGAAAGACTAGTCACCTCTGCAATGTTACCTTGAAATTGGCTTGACAATGAGAACCATCAGGCTTGGTCTTTACCACAGTTGGAAGCAGTTGGGTAACTCAGTGGATAAAGTGGTGGGCCTGCAGTCAGGAAGACCCAAGTTAAAATCTGGCCCCAGACAGTCAAAAGCTGAGTGACCCTGGACAAGTCACTTGTCACTTAACCTCTATTTGCCATAATCCACTGGAAAAGGAAAGGCAAACCACTCTTGTCTTTGCCAAGAAAAGTCCATACACGAAGAGTGGGACATAGCTGACCAAGACCATTCCCACTACCATGCTCACAAAGAAAGACCAGAGCAAACTGAGCCATCATATTCCTTTTCTTTTCAACTTGAACAGTTGGTACGTGACCCACTTCAGGGAACAACTGTCACAAAGGAATCAGGATGAACCATGTCTGTGAACAACAAGGCTAATAAATCAGAAGCTTAGAAGAGCTCCAGCTCAGAACTACCACATCGGAGCAGGCATACCTGGCGGATCTCCAGGGAGCTAACAGGCACCAACCAGAGTTTTCTGGTATGAATAACCATCCTGTTAATTCTGCTCCTGTACTTCTTTTCAAAGATGGGACTGTTTTTATTTATGTCTCCTTTGGGGAGTTGTAAAAAATAATGCAAAAACGCAAGCTCAACAATAATTCAATCACTACAAGCGCACTGAGCAGCTCCTCCAGGCAAGGGACCGTGCCAGGGATGGCGCTGTGGGGGTGCGATGCTCCCCATTCATGAGAAGTTTTTGGCCTAGTAGGGGAGAGAGAATAAGAAACCAAATAACAGTAATACCAGGTGAAGGTCAAGAATATCACAGAGGTGACAATAAAGTGCTGAGGTCAGAGAAGGAAGAGATCAAGGAAACTTCTATCGCTGTCCCAGAATCAGAGCAGAAAAGGCACATCAATGTGGTCACCACCGCTCTATGACAGAGTTGAGGGGATTATTTTTACAAGGATTTTAAGGCTGCTTCTGGGACAGTCCACTTTTTACACAGCGACCCTGAGAGTGAAAAGCCAATTGTCTTTCATCTAATGGGAACCATGACTACCCCTTTACATGTGTTCACTGAGGGATCAGGAAGATTTAATGAATCTCCCCAGTACCCCATGGGGTTCTGGGTCACTGAGGCTGGCTGGTCCTCTTAGAGACTTTGGATCTTTTAGGAGAAGTCCCTGCTCTCTCACTACTTGGCAGGAAGCTCTGAGCCCAGCCTCATGAAGCACTTTGCACTTTCCACTGGGACGCCTTGAACTGTCTCTTTATTGTTACAGTTTCTGCGTCCTTCCTCCCAGAAGTCCAAAGTGCTCTACAGAATTCTTCAAAAATACATGATAGCATGCATGAAGGAAAGGACAGGCACCAAAGAAAATCATCAGTATCCAGGGTTACTTGGGGTTCCTGGCTGCTAAGATCATCAAGGAAGGGCTTTTAGAGATTCTTGCTTTCATACTTATGTGAAAGCCCTAAGAGCAGTTGGGGAATAGGGGTCAGGGGAGGGGACGGTTCCATTTAGTCCATAACTACTTACTGCTACATTCAGGAGTAAGTAACAGAGCCAAGATGTGACCTCAGGTCAAGCCCCTTTTCTCCTAAAAATTCCTCAGACAACATAATTAGCTACATTTCCTGAGGATTCTACAGCTTTGCACTTACTGACAACATCACAGTAGCAAAGATCAGCCAGCACTTAACAAGGAGAGAGGCATAAATCGTAATGTCTCCATGCATATATAACTGCTCAATAAATATTGATCAAAATGAATGAAAAAGAAGAGAGTCTTTCTACAAAAGGAACTCGAAGGAACAACTCTTGGCATACCTAGGTTTTACAGCTCACAGGATGTAACAATAATAAGTTTTGTACTGCTTCTAGACTGCCATTATCTCCATTTTTCTTAGTGGTAGGGTGATGGAAAGGCAGGGAAGAAAGCCATAAGCCAGAGGACAAAGCCTCCCTTTCTCACCACTGCCCGATCCCTTCAATTCCCTACAACCCAAGGAACTGACTTCTAAGGAGCCCAAACACCTGTGTCTGACATGCTCAAGGCACCTCAACCTGGGAAGTCACAAGAATGCAGTAAACACTCAAGAAACAAAGGAATCCCAGAGTTAAAACAGATATGCGGATAGCTAGTCCATCTCCCCCTTTCAGTAAAAACTATATCTAAGGTGCAATTTAAAGCTAAGAAATAAACAAACCATTATGGTTAGGTGACAGTCTACTCTGCTTTCAAGAAAATTCCAGAAGGGATGCTTTACATTCTCACTCGGCCCCACATCTTAAGATTGATTACCTTAACCCATAGACCAACTCTGAAAATTACGTTGCAGGCTACAAAGATTTTAAAAATCTATTTGCAAAGATGAAGTATGTTCCAAAAAAACCACCCAATTTCAAATTAAAGAATTCTAATCTTTTGAAGAAATTTCAAACTGTCAACAGGGTCTGGAAGGAGAAAAATGCTAGCTAAGTTCCTACTTTAAACCACTGATGAGGGTTAGGAAAAGGGGTGAAGGGGGAGATTCAGATTCCCCCCCAAAGACCAGAGTACAGGAGAGGGCTGTCTAGAATGAATTCTTGGACTCAAGCATTTTTGAAGTCAAGGTGATAAAGATTTATTTTCAGTGGGCAAGAGTTCTTAGGGAACCTGCGATTTGAAAGGATTTATATAGAATATTCTATAGTAAAACATGTGCCAAATATGCTAACTAGGTGATTCAGGGTGGGATTAGGGAGTGGTTAAGGAGTAGTTAGTTCTTAAAGGAACATGCTCTTTTAACATCTACTATACAGGTATTCTACCCAGAGTTCATTGGGAAATAGCCCAAGAAGAGGCTATATGGAGGTGTGGTTTTAGGCCTGAAACATCACTAAGTCAATTAAGGGTCAGGACTGACTGAGATACCCAGGCTGCCCCTCATCAATGCCTTGTTAGACAAGACAAACATAAAGGAATATACACATATGTAAGTCTAGAATACATATGATAGGTCACTAAGTAGCAAATATCTTTATCAACCAGTACACAGCCAGTTCAGCCAGTACACAGCTGGTTAAACTAATACATTCTACAGATGCAGGCTGGCTACTCTATCAGGAAAAGAGATAAAGGTTTTTCTAGGGCAAGCTGTCCTTGGGCTGGGGAGAACCTGCCTGAGACAATGTTTTGAGAAATGTGTTTTTAGAACTGGGGTTCAAACACAGGCTTCCAAGCACCCCATCACTAGCACCCCCAGCCGTGGTAATGCTCAACTTCCAAGCTCAGATCCAATAACTGTTGAAACGAGAGATGGTTAATTATGCCAAGTAACATGGCCCACAGTAAACTGTAGGAATTGGACTGAGAGCTCCATTCCTAACACAGGTTTTCAAAATAACTTCACACAGCCAAGGCTCTATTATTTACCTAGGCTACACACAAAAAGGGAAGCCAGGAATAAATGATTACACAAATCTTGAAGAAAAAACCATGATGATCCGGTCAATTTTTTTACCCCCTCCCATCTCCTTCATGCGTAAGTTTTCCATTACAAATTAACCAGTATCTGCTCCAGATTAACTATGTCCTCTGAAATGCCTCACACTTGTGTGTTGTCACAAACAGTTTATTAATTAACACATAACATCCCCTGCCAGTGCCAAAGATCGTACAAGCTCAACAGGAAGCTCTTTCTTGTATACCAATTCCATCTTCTTGACAATTTTAATTTACAGATTAGGCTAGAACTGCCTAGTCTAGTGTATTCCAAACAAAGCAAAAGGGAGGCAGAGAAATTCAAGAAGATGACAAGCTGGAGATCTGAAAGCTCTAGTCAGCACCAAAATCAACATGTAAAGCTCCAAATTCCTCAGAAATGACAACATAGACTGGGAGAGAGAAAGGGATGATCTGATTTCATAGGGCAGGTTGAAGGATACTACCTCACAGTATGGAGAGATCAATGTATACGCAGAAGGGAGAAAGGGTGAAAAAATAAGCTTCACTTTCTTAAGATGCTAAGTACCAGATCTATTCTGATCTCACTCTTAACTGTTTTACTACATCACAAAAAGAATAAACAGTGTGCGGGACACAGACCAGACCAGCGTATAGCGCACATGGTGCAGCAGCGACAGGACCCAAAACAGGCTTCAGGGTGCCACTGGCAGCAGTTCCCAGATTGCTCAAACCACAAATGCCACAGACACCTTCAAAGGTCAGGGGGAGGGCTTATTCATCCAGGAGAGGGGAGCACGGTCTGGACCTCTGGCAACAGGCACTGTAATAGCAGCTGACATTTTTGGAGCCCTCCTCCTAGAGCCCCTGGGGAATTGAGCAGATGATCTGAATCTCAGCCCTGGGCTCTACCGAGGGGTGAGGAGGAGCACTGGTGGTGGAGCTGGAGGCAGTTGTGGTGAGGGAATTCCAATTGCAGATTCTGGGCAGCAAAGATTTTAGTTGCTCCCAGACCAGAGTACAGGCCAAGAGAGGAGTAAACCCCTCTCCCTTGATTGTGTCACCTTAGAAGAAATGAGAACTTACAGGTCCCCAGAGTATACACTCCACTTGACAAAGGACTCAAAAGTCAAGGAACTGGCTGGGAAAATGCCCAATAAAGGGAGAAAAAATAAGACTACGGAAGGTTACTTTCCTGGTGAACAGCTATTTTCTCTCATCCTTTCAGATGAGGAAGAACAAAGCATAACATCAGAGGAAGTCAAAGCTTCTGTATCCCAAACATCCAAAATAAATATTCAATGGGCTGAGGCCATGGAAGAGCTCAAAAAGGATTTTGAAAATCAAGTAAGAGACGTGGAGGAAAAACTGGGAAGAGAAGTGAGAGCGATGCAAGAAAATCATGAAAGGTGAGCCAACAGCTTGTTAAAGGAGACCCAAAAAAATGCTGAAGAAAACAACACCTTTAAAAATAGGCTAACTCAACTGGAAAAAGAGGTCCAAAGCCAATGAGGAGAAGAATGCTTTAAAAAGCAGAATTAGCCAAATGAAAAAGGAAGGTCAAAAGCTCACTGAAGAAAACAGTTCTTTAAAAATTAGAATGGAACAGATGGAGGCTAACGACTTTATGAGAAACCAAGAAATCACAAAACAAAACCAAAAGAATGAAAAAATAGAAGATAACGTGAAATATTTCATTGGAAAAAACAACTGACCTGGAAAATAGATCCAGGAGAGACAGATTAAAAATTATGGGACTACCTGAAAGCCATGATCAGAAAAAGAGCCTAGACATCATCTTTCATGAAATTATCACAGAAAACTGCCCTGATATTCTAGAACCAGGGGGTAAAATAAATATTGAAAGAATCCACAGATCACCTCCTGAAAGAGATCCAAAAAGAGAAACTCCTAGGAATATTGCGGCCAAATTCCAGAGTTCCCAGGTCAAGCAGAAAATACTGCAAGCAGCTAGAAAGAAACAATTCAAGTACTGTGGAAATACAATCAGAAGAACACAAGATCTAGCAGCTTCTACATTAAGGGATTGAAGGGCTTGGAATATGATATTCCAGAAGTCAAAGGAACTAAGATTAAAACCAAGAATCACCTATCCAGCAAAACTGAGTATAATACTTCAGGGGAAAAAATGGTCATTCAATGAAATAGAGGACTTCCAAGCATTCTTGATGAAAAGATCAGAAAATTTGACTTTCAAACACAAGAATCAAGAGAAGCATGAAAAGGTAAACAGAAAAGAGAAATCATAAATGACTTTCTAAAGCTGAACTGTTTACATCCCTTCATGGAAAGATAACGTTTGTAAGTCTGGAGACTTTTGTCAGTATCTGGGTAGTTGGAGGGATTTTACACACACACACACCAAGCACAGGGTGCAGTAAATAAGAAGGGAAGATCCCTAAAAAATAATAAAACTGATGGTTGAGAAAGGAATATATTGGGAGGAGAAAGGGACAAATGGAATGGGGCAAATTATCAGTCATAAAAGAGGCAAGAAAAAGCTTTTTCAGTGGAGAAGGGAGGAGGTGAGAGGAAAAAAATGAAGCTTACTCTCATCACATTTGGCTTACACAGGGGATAACATGCTCACCCAGTTTGATATGAAAGTATATCTTGCACTACAGGAAAGAAGAGGAGAAGAGGACAACTGGGATGGGGGGGGGGAATAATGGGAGGAGGGAATAATTAGAAGTAAACACTCTTGGGAAGGGACAAGGTCAAAAGAGAGAATAGAATAAATGGGGGCAGGAGAGGATGGAGGGAAATACAGTTAGTCTTTCACAACATGACAACTACGAAAGTCTTTTGCACAACTACACATATGCAGCCTACACTGAACTGCCTGCCTTCTCAGTGGGGATGGGTGGGGAGGGAGGGAGGGAGAGAAGTGGGAATTCAAAGCATTAGGAATATATGTTGAGAATTGTTTTTGCATACAACTGGGAAATAAGAAATATGGGCAATGCGGTATAGAAATCTATCTTGCCCAACAAGAAAAGAGGAAAAAAGGGGATAAGGAAAGGGAGGGGTGTAATAGAAGGGAGGGCATATTGAGGGAAGGGATAATCAGAATGCAAGGCCTTATGGAGTGAGGGGAGAGGAGAGATGGTGAGAAAATTTGGAACTCAAAATTTTGTGGAAATGAAAATTGAAAACTAGAAATAAATAAATTAACAATAAAAAAAAATAAGAAAGAATGTGAAGAATGATAGTCACCAAAGGCTGAAGGACTGGTGTCCCACAGACCCTATCCAGTAGGATTATTCTTTTTAAATTCTATACTATAAATTCTTAGTATTAGGTTCATAAAAATACATCAATTATAAAATTTAAATGTACCTGAGGATTTGGCTCCATTGTAATTCTAGAATAAGTGTAAGGGAGTTCTCCATACCATGCTGTCAATCTTGGCTGCAGATAGCTTATACCTATAGATAGAAAACACAAAGTCTTTTGAATTTTTTGACTGGGTTCAATTAATTTCAATACTGGTTCTAATATAGTTCAAAATATCCCTCTTTGCAAATTCTGACTTTGTAAAATCCAAGTGTGGTCTCTAATCAGTGGGTGTGTGTGTGTGTACACACACACATACACTTATTTTCTCTTCAAGAAGATTTCATTTTATGAATGCAATATATATTGGGATAAATATAGTTTTTGAGTGTTTACTAAGAGCTTTGCTCTTAGATGCTACAGAAAATGCAAGAGAAGTATGAGATACATAAGAGGCCCCTCCCTAAAGAATGTATTTCTCAGACATGAATCAGAGAGGAATACAAGAGACCACGTGATCAGGAGCTAAAGTGCATAAACAAAGATAAGAAGTACAACAAAAATACGCAAAAAGAGATTGATGCAGGGAATGTAGCTGGAAATGAGCCATGAAGTGGGCCTTGGGAAGATGGGTAGGATTTGTACAGGCAGTCAGAAGGAGTACATGCATATAAATAAAGGCCCAGAGATGAGAATGTGCGTGACAAGTTAGAGTGAAAAGACATTTACCTGAAAGGAGCCAAGAATTCCCATTAGAGCAGAATGAGCGATGAGGTTAAGAAGGGGGAAGGCAGGGACATGGTGAGGGAGATGAATGGTAAGAAGAGAAGTGACAATGGCTTTTTTTAAAGAACGCCCCTCCCCTCAGATGTCCAAAGACAGGGAAACGGCCCCACTACATCAGCCCCATGCCCAGGGTTGCACATGTCTGCGACAGGGTTTAAAGACCACAGGGCAGCAAAGCCAGCTGTCAGCCAATGTAATCAACAACTCCATAAGATCCCCTCTTTTCTTGTTCCTTCCAAAGGGCCTATCCTTCTTTATGTAACTGCTCTTGGGGAGGGGATGCTCAGAGGAGCTGGTGCCAGTGTGCTCTCCTCTACTTCCCTCCCACTGACAATGCTAAGGAAAGGCCATGGCACAGGCGCCCCCCAGTGACAATACGTGGTGGAGCAGGCACCCCAGATGGCTTCACACTCCAACTGTCTCTGGGTTTTTAATTTGGCACTAAAACATATGTTATGCTTATAATTCTCTGCAACACAAAATTCAAAGTGCAAGGCAGAAAAATCAAAAGGCTGAAGCAATGGAGAATGGGTCCTTTCCATTAAAATGTGCAAGATTTTGTTTTTAAGTCCCTCAGCAAAGGACTGACAAAGGACTTCTTTTGAATGAGATGCTCAGAAACAAAGGAAACACTGATTGTGCGAAGCAGAAAGGACCAAGCTGATACCAGAGCTAATAGAGGCAGTGAGGAAGGTCAGCGAGAGAAAAACTACAGAAAAGAGTCTTACAAAAAGTTTCAAATAAAGGGCTGGGGAAGACACTAAAAGATGTCCTGGAATGAAGGTTCTTTGGAACGTGCCCCCTCAGTCCTGACATCCATTCCTAGAGGGAAGCAGAGCTGGTCTGACAGATGAGGAATGCCAAAGAGGCCAAGCGGTTCACCCAGCATCACCCAGTCTGCTAAGCAAGGAGGAAGTGGCAGAGGCAAGCATGACGGAGGAAAGTGTGGAGGAAGTAAGCATGGTGGAGGTGAGAGTGGGAGACGTGAGCATGACAGCAGTGAGTGGCTCAGACCAGGGCTCTTTCCATGTTCAGCAGTAACTGCCTGCAGAACAGATACAGCTGCGTCTGCGTGAGCACTACATATGACCTAAAATCAACTGGGCTCCGGAAGTCTGAAAAAGGGAGGCAGTGTGCCAAGAGGAGCAGCCTGGGAGTTAGGAAGACCTGGGTTCAAACCATGCCTCCGACAGATATGGACTGTGTCAGGTAACCTCAGTGCCTCAGGCCAGCAGCTGTCTGGGACAGAAGCTGTGAAGGTCCTACTACTGCATGAAGGTGGAGGAGTCTCCTCAGCAGGATACCGCTCCCTACAGCAATGAAAGTACTCTACTTGAAAACGTCCTCAAGTACAACTGAGTGTGATCATATGAATTAAAAGAGAAGTTAATAAATTCACTACACATTGATTAAGCACCTAGTACATGCCAGACGCTGGGTTAAGCCCTACGGATACCAAGAGGCAAAAGCCAGTCCTCCCTCTCCAGGAGCCCACAATCTAATAGGGGAGACAGCATGCAAACAAAGATGTACACAGCAAGCTCTATAAGGGATGAATAGGAAATAATGAAAAGCCCTTGAATAAAGAGGAGTTAGGGAAAGCTTCCTGTAGAAGATGGGATTTTAGTTGGGATTTATAGGAAGCCAGGGAGGCCAGCAGTCCAAGCGATCGGAAGAGGGAGAACCTTCTAGGTGTGAAGTATACCTGGAGAAAATGCCTGGGGCTGAGATGGAGGGTCTGGTTCACAAACAGCCAGGAGGCCAGTCATTGGATCAGAGTGTGTGTGGGAGAGTCAGGTGTAAGAAGACTCAAAAGGGAGGTGGGGCTAGGTGACTAAGGGCTGCAAATTCCAAGTAGAGCATTCTGTATTTGCTCCTGGAGGCAACAGGGAGCCACTGGAGTTTACTGAGCGTTGCAGCGGGGAAGGGGGAGAGAGGACAGTAACGTGGTCGGACCTTTGCTTTAGGAAAGCTCCTTTGGTGGCTGAATGGAGGCTGGAGTGGGCTGCAGCTACTGCAGTAGTCACTAGGCAGCTACTGTGATGAGCCAGGTGAGGTGAGGAAGGCCTGCACCAGGGTGGTAGGAGTCAGAGCCAAGAAGAGGGGATGTTCAAAAGATGCTGGAGAGGCCAAATCAGCAGGCTTTGACAAAAGCATGGACATGGGGGGCGAGGGACAGTGAGGAGGAGAGGATGACCCCTAGACTGGGAGCCTGAGGGACTAGGAGGATAGTGCTGCCCTCTATGGTAACAGGGGAGTTTGGGAGGGGGCAGAGTTTAGGGGAGAAGACAATGAGCTCTGTTCTGGACATACTGACTACAGGATGTCTCCTGGACATTGAGGTCAAGATGTCTTAAAAGGCAGCTGGAGATGTGAGACAGGAAGTTAACAGAGAGATTAGGACAAGATAGACAGATGTGCAAATCATCAACATAGTCAATCCATGGGAGCCAATAAGATCCCCAAATGAAATAGGATAGAGGGAGAAGAGAAGAGGTCCAGGACAGAACCTGAGGGACACCTACAATTAGGAGGTGTGATCTGGAGGAGGATACAGCAAAGAAAATAGAGAAGGGGCAGTCTGGTAGGTGGGAAGAACAGGAAAGAGGAGTGCCCCAAAAACCTAGAGAGCAGAATATCAAGGAGGAGAGAGTCATCAATTGTCAGAAGCTGCAGAGAGGTTAAGGACAATGAGGACTGAAAAAAGGCCACTGGAGTAACTTAGGAGAGAGCAGGTTTGGGAATAAGGTCAGAAGTTGATTGTAAAGGGGTAGGAAAGAGAGGAGGAGAAGGACAGAAAAGGTGAAGGGATCGGTTGTAGGTGGCCTTTTCAAGGAGGTGAGCTGCAAAGGACAGAAGAGAAAAAGGAGACAGTGAGCAGGGATGGAAGGATCAAAGAAAGGTTTTTTCAGGATATAGGAGACATGGGCACATTTGTAGGCAGCAGGAAAGGAACCATAGAGAGGGAGAGACTGAAAACAAGTGAAAGAATGGGGAAGGTAGGAAGGGTGATCTATTAGAGGAGATGGCACGGAATGGGATTGCTTGTGCTTCAGGTAGAGGGACCAGCACCTCATATGGAAGAGGGGTGGAGGAGGAGATGAGTTATGGGAGATGAGGAAGAAGGGAAGCAAGGTTCTCAACCTCGGGAGTCTGAGGAAAAATGAAAAGGTCTGGAAGAGCTGGTGAGGAGAGAGGGATAGTAAGTTGATAAGACAGGTATAGTAGGACTGCCCAGCAGCAATGAGGACCCAGTTGAGGTTGTGTGACATATATTCGTAGTGAACCCATTCAGAACAACTGTGTGATTTTCTCTACATTCATTCACCATCATGTGTGCAGGTGTGAAGGTGACAGATGGTGGGGTGGCTCCAAGGCCGAGGCTTGCCTCAGTGTAACTGGCAATATGAAGGGGGAAACTAGGGATTCAAGAGAGAAAGACAAGGTAGAACTGAATTAATTCACCAAGGGGTCAAGAAAGGGAGAAGAGGAGAGAGTGCCTAATACAGGGGAGATGGCTTAAGAGAAAATTGAGGAATCAGAGGTTATAGGATGAAGAAAGAGTAAGGTTATGTAAAGGAAGGCAGAGGGAGAGGTGAAAGGCTAACAGATTATGATCATATAAGGGGATTTCCAACTTAAACATAGAGGTGATACATTTGTGGATAATGGCAAGACCCAAGATGTGAGTACCTTTGCATGGGGCTGAAGTGGAGTGGAGCAGCTGAAGGGAGGAGAGTATGTTGAAGAACTGAGTGTTTAGGGTTAGAAATGTAAGCTTACAAACTATGAGAACCTGAAACAAGCCTTACAGAAAGACTCTACATACAAAAACTGCACAGAACACCCCAAAGCACCAAGTGTCCCCATCCTTAGGGTCATGATGTTTCTTGACAAGAGTGGAAAGAACATTGAAAATGATGTTCACCTCTTATGGGCTAAGATGTTTGGAGCTCTTGTGATGTGATCCCAGCTTAAAATGAGAAACGCCTACGTGGAGGAAGGTAATGAATTTCTCTGAACTCACCCTCTCGAATACCAGTCCTCTGCTTCCATGGAATATCTTGGCACAGTTGTTCAAATATCCAATCTGCTTCCTTTGATTCAATGAAATTGGGAAACAAGCGTATCCTGATGAGGAAGCAGAAACATGAGATTGAAGGCACCAAGGTAGAGATAACTTAACACACTGAGATAACCTCTTCAGACATTGAAGCAAGCAAGCAATCTACCAGGGTATCTCAATCTCCCATTAATCAAGAGGCACTTTGGGAAACCACCACGTGCGAATGGGCGGTACTCTACTGTGGAAACCATAGGGGACTAGGCCATAAAAGCATGCAAAGAGATTGCCTAAGCTAGAAATGTTAGGAGAGTACTCTACTCAGGATTTTTAAAAGGACTAAAGAGGTCCAGGCCCAGCAACAATGGGCAAGCCTAGTCTTGGCAATCTAGCAGACAATACAGTCCACAGGGCACTCAGTGAGGTGTATCTTCAAAAAGACCCATCACCACTCTGGGATAAAACAGCTACGCTGCTTAGGTAGGAAATAAACAAAGTACACGGTACACGAAAAGCTTGTAATGTACCATATAGTCAAATGAACTAACAGTAAAAAACCAAAAACAATAAGGTCCCTTATGAGGGAAGGAGGAACATTTCACGAAGTGAAGCAAGAAGAATGAGAAAAATAAATGCATCCAAGATAAGAAAGAAGCATGAACAAAGGATGCTCACACATCTCAGCCATAAGACTGGTATATCAAGGGTGCCCATTTGGGCTGTAATGACTGCATGTTATAGTTATGAAAAAGAATATAAACTACTTGGATGAAGCCTCTGACCTTGGCTTCATCACGTGTGTAGGTATGAAGGTGCCAGATGGTGGGGAGGATCCAAGGATGAGATAAGGAAGAGACTCATTCTCTAATCAAGCTGATGGCTGCACACCTTTGTGTTTTAGGATCAAACCTGTGGCATGTCATGCCCATATGTATCCCTCTCCTATTCCCCCATCCCTCTAATCACCCCCAAGTCCTCCCCCACAGCAAAGGGGGAGACAGCGTCTAGTGAGGTGAGGACGGTACTGGAAGGCCACTCTCTTCAAGACACTCAGACCTTGATGGCCAACAGCCAATGAGTGATGGTTCAGGTCTTCAGGATGACACACACAAAGGCAAACGAGACTTTCCAAAGGACTGCTCCCACTCTCTGTTCTTGTGGTAATCTTCTGGCTGTCCAAGAGCTCCCCAAAGAACAACTATTCAATGTTCTCCCCATTCCTGGGAGATGGGAAGAGGCAATGAAGGGATATGTGACTTTGGGCAAGGTGCTCCACCTTGATGAACCTGTTTTTAATCTATAAAATGGAGGAAATGATCCTTGCAACCCCTGCCTCACTGGGCTAGTTCAGGAAAAGCACTCTGAAATACTTATAGTCTGCATAAATGCAAATTAACATCATTGTTACATCTTTAGTCTTTTCTCTTGAGAATAAGCTATTGAAGGGCAGGGACTGTATCTACTTTAGGCACCATACAATTCCCCTAATACCTATCACAGTGTTATCGTACATTCAGAAAGGCGGGCAATCCCTGTCATAGTGAAAGATGAATGGAGAGCAAACAACACTGTGATCCATGATGTTTTCATAGAAAACTCAATTACTCAAGTGTTAAGAAAAGTCAAAGTTCTAGGACTTACAGTCTCCTGAATCAAGAACAATTTCCCTTTGAACATCCCTCTGCCAGTTCAAAGGGATGGAACACTGTGGCCAAAAATGTCATCACCTAGAGGTCAACCTCCCGGACATTTATCACCTAGAGGATAACTTAGCATTCAGCCCGGCTGGGCCTTGGATGGCAGCCACAGACTGTCAGGAGACCCATACTTAAGGCCCTTGTAGCTCAGTGGAACCTGCCAGGGTTCCTGTTTCCCAGGCAGAGCCTTCAAAGCTCATTTGTAATAAGAGTGCTTCCTTAAGAAGACAAGCATATTAGAATTTATCCAGCCAAATGAGGGTTGTAGCCTTCAAAATGGTCACACTGGGATGTGACCTTTTCCTCATTCCAACCCTGGGGACTGCCTTCAGAAGAACGGCTTTTGAATATTCTCAATTGTGGCAATCTTCACATGGAGAGAGGGAAGGGGGAGTAATTAGATTCAGGAAAAATCATAAGTAATTTGGAGTCAAGACTGATGAAAACAGTGAATGAAATGGCAGTTTGAATCAAAATGAGGAATGACTACAAAACAGTCAAGTTGTTCACTCCAGGTGCCTCATAAATGGGCTGTGAGGGCAACTCCCAAAGCCATTCCATGAACCATCCTTACCAACAGCATCATCACTAAATGGGAGAGTGAATAGCATGCTGAACCTAGGAAATCAGAAGACTTGAATTCAAATCCTCCCTTAGATGCTGGCTGTACCACCTGAGCACAGTCACTGAGTCTGTCAGCTTCAGTCCCTCATCCATTGAATAAGTACACGGGACAAGAATGGCTCTGAAGAAGAAAGTGAGGTGGGTGACCCTGCACAGCCCTCCCTCACTCAAATCAAAGTCAACTCCAAGTCATGTCATCATGTCACGGTCCTCTTCAAGAAAGAAGGGACAAACACAACCACATGCCACAAGCCAGCCTCTAAAGCCCCTGCTGCTTTGAAATCTGTGCTCCTAAGAACTTTCAGAGAAAACATCTACTCAGATTAATTTTTTTGCTTAATTTTTTTAAGTCTCCTTTTTCTTCACATCTCTTTTTTCTACGGGCGTAAAAACCATAAGAAGGTAGTTTGATTTTCTTGGATACCAGTTAAGTAGATGTAACAGCAAGCACCCCAGCCTACACAGGAGGGCCTACTGCACGGGTTCTTAGATCTGCTTTTCTAAGGAAAGCAACCTTAAAAGGGGTAAACAATCTTACCTTAATCAAGCACATATAGTATTCATTTAGTTCAGGGGAAAAAGTCAGCACCCTGAACTTCAGAGGAAATACAAATAGAGAGACCAACAGACAAGACTTCCAAGTGTCTGACCACAGACAATACATACATCGTTACCAGAGAGAGAAGCACCAACACCTGGATTTTCAAAGGAGGGGGTGGGGTGGGCTCCCCAGAGTCTGTCTGGCCTAAGCACATAAACACTCAGAGAATATATACACTTTTCAGAGCAGGAGGGCCCGACCCTCTTGACCCAGCACCTCATTAGCAATCAACAACAAAAGATGGGGGCCTGCATACAAAACAACCCTCCTCTAATCAAGCTTCCCTTCATAGCCCCACCTGATGCCTATTAATGGGCAGGGAAGATTTTTAACTTCCACTACAGAAGCCTGAGCCCCAAGTTAAGAAACACCTGTCCTGGCACTAATTCTCCCACCAGCTTGCTCTAGGGCCTGGAAAAGTTATTCAACAGCCCTTCTGCATCTGTTAAAGTTAAAAGAAAGTTGCCTTCTTAATCTTTGTTTCAAGGGAGAGACTATTGGGGAGGGAAGGGAGAACTGAATACAATGAAAAAAAAAGTCCATGAAAATCAGCTTTGTAAATCCAAAAAGAAGTTTTGGGAAAAAATTCTTGCTATTCAAAGCCCACAAGTATATAACACTGATAAAAGAAAAGATGTAAGAGTGCTTTTTAAAAGTCACAAGTGACCAAACACAAAGTACACAAGAATTAGTACAAAGCAGTAAAGAACCTCAGACATCACTTTGTTCAACCCCCCTCATATTACAAGTGACGAAACAGAAGAATTCTTATTTTCTAACCCAAGCTGCCCAATAAGATTCATGACTCTCAAGTCAAATATTTCCAATCTAGACCATATATGGGTATATCTTCAGAGTAAAGCCCTCAGGTGGGCACTCCTAATTGACAGGGCCTTACTAAGAACCTGCCCCTTTACTGGCAGGCTTCATTTACTCACCGAGAAATGCCTGTGGGTGAAGTGCTGATTTCATAGACACCTTCTTTTCTAAGAAAAGAAAACAAAAGAGAAGCTCTTAGTGGGAGAGGTGGCTTTTACAGGCTTACAAGTACGTACTCAAAAGCTCCAGAGAGCCACAGCAGGGATAAGCAGGAAGACCAACTGTCTTACCAAATGCCCCCTCCTCTTGCTGAAGGCCAGATGTCCACAATGGACAATATTTAGTCTTCTTAAAGAGGAAAGTTATGGATATGAGGGAAAATGACAAGAGTTCACTCCTCAATATATCTACCCACATCCTCCCCTTCTCATCCTCAGCCAGTTTACTATCCACTCAGTATTCAGTTTGTGCACCTACACTGGCCACCATGACCCCATCAGCATTTTCTCCTATTACGTATAAAGTTGCAGATTTTCCCTATCTACCAGCACCTCTAAAAAGGCTCTCTGGCTCCAAGCCAGCTTCTGTAGAGGCTGTGAAGGACATCTCCAACCCTCAAAACAACTTTAAAATGGCAGTTTTAACCAAGAAACCTAGGGTAATTTTAAAGGATCTGATATAGAAGATAACAATCCTTTTCTTTTAGTTTCTAGAAGAATTAAAAGACAAATCTATTATCTTTCCCTAGGACTGGTGACTCAAATGCCAAAAAAGTTGCCTGTCCAGTGATGAAAAAAAGCCTGCATGCTTTCAACATAGCTATGGCTAGACAACAAGGCTAGGGGAAGTAAGCTAGACACAGAATTTTTCAAATGAGACACAGAAATGGAAAACTAAAACCTTGAGGGCAACAGCCTGAATAATGCCTGACGGGAAACATCAAACTTGGCACTTCTCAAGGGCTGGAGTTTTTCTGAGATCCCAAAGATCGTGCCAAACCTAACCACATAACACAGCAGTGAGAGAAGGAGACATAAAACTTTTCATTTTACAACTGACACAAGAAGTTAGACAACTGCTCTGGGTCACAGAGCAGGTCAGCAATGAAAAGGAACCCAGAAGTGACCAAATCATGCAGATGAGGATACAGAGGGGTGTAGCATCAAGTACTGAGTCCAGATGTCTGCGTTCAAACCTCAGCTCTGACAATGACTAGATTTATAGATTGGGGAGCATTATACTTGTTAGGGAAGAAATGCTTCTTAATCCCTAACGTGCTAGAAAAAACGATGCAACTGCTACTGCAGACAGATTATCTGGAGCCAAATCAAGATTCATACGTTAGAAGACAAAATACAAAAACGGTCAGTACTGGAAAGGCTGTGGGAAGACAGGCATGGCAGTATGCTCTCAATGTAGCTATGGAAATCCATGTGGAATGATACTAAAAAAAAGAGGCCAAACGTTCATACCCCCTAAACCAGAGACCCCACTGTCAGGCATGTACTACAGAAAGTCCTACATGAAACACTAGAGCGATACTTTCTGGGTTGCAAAGCACTAGAATCTAACTGCCAACAGACCTGAGAGCGTCCACATGAACTACAATCCGTGATCATGAAGGAATTATTCATGCGCTACAAGGAACTACGACTATGAGAAACATGGGAAGGCAAACCGATGGAAAGTGAAGCAAAAGGAACCAGGAAAACAACAGACACCAAAACTGCAACAATATAAAAGGAAGAAAAAAATGAAATTGAACCCTGGTGACTATAATACCAAGTGGATTCCCAAATAAGAAATGAAAACATGTGCTGTTCCTCTTCTCCGCAAAGGTGGGGGACTGGGGACTATGGGGGTGGAGTTGCATATACTGAAAGACTTGGCTAATGTGTCAGTTAGTTTTGCTCAACTGCCATTGCAAAAAACCCCCCAACTTTCTCTTTTATTCTGTCTTACAAGAAGACTTGCTGGGGAAAGGAAAAGGACATATTCAGAAATAAAGGAATATTAAAAGTCAAAGATAACAATTTTCAAAACTGTAAAATATAGTATTATAAATACAAGTTAGTAGGAAAATTTATTAGGAACTCACAAGGGCTAAGAAGGCTAGAATGTATTCAACTGGAGACAGTTTAGGGAACAGGAAAGAGACAGACTTAATAGTCAGGAGAGCCTTGGGTCCAAATTCCAGTCCTTTGACTACTAGCAGCTCAATTAACTGTTTACTCATCTCTAAAATGGGAGATAACACTTAAGTATTGCCCTATTGTGGATCTGTAAGTCATAAAGCACTCTAAATGTGAGTTAGTATTAAACTATAAATACACAAAATGGGACATAATCCTGTGAAGTTCCTATAAGCATGAAAGCTTAAGGGGCAAAGGGGTGACTGGCAGCAGTAAGTTGCTGGCATTCAATCTACACAGACGCGACACATCTCGATGTGAGCGGGCCAACGCACATTGTTGTCGTCTAGTTGTTTTTCAGTCCTGTCTGACTCTTTGTGACCCCATTTGGGTTTTTCTTGGCAGAGATCCTGCAGTGGTCTGCCATTTCCTTTTCTAGCTCATTTTACAGATGAAGCAAACAGGGTTAAGTGACTTGCCCAAGGTTACTCAGCTAGTAAGTGTCTGAGGCCAGATTCCTGATTCCAGGCTCAGCACTCTCTCCACTGCCCTGACCAATAAATATTAGTTTTCTACATAATAAAGGATTTCAGGGCTAAGCATGACACAGCAGGAGCACCCAAAACCATGAAGGGCCTCAACTGCAGGCAATGTGAGGATTCTCACCCCTCCCCCAGTAGCCACAGGCCCCAGACTGAGACAGAAGGGAAGTTCAGACCCTATCGGGACTCCAGCACAGTCTAAAGAGGAAGAACCAGGACAGGAGTCCCAGCTGAAGAGAGTCTCTAGTTGTACAAACCTGCCCATGCTCCCCAGCAGGCAGACAGTGGCAGAGTCCAGTTACAGTCCAGTGCTGCTCAGACTCAAACCCAGGTCCAGAACTTGCAGAACTCAGACCAGAAGGGGGATTTAGAGGACAAGCAGAGGAAGGGAAGAATTGGTCTAAGCAAAACAAACCCAAAGTCTGTACAAGAGCACTGATAGCAAAGTACAAAAAACCGAGGGGGTTGCCCATGAATTGGGGAGTGGCCAAACAAGTTATGGCATATAAATATAATGGAATATTGTTATGCTGTAAGAGAAATGAAGGAGAAAGTTCCAGAGAAACCTAGGAAAGCATGTATGAACTGATGTACAGTGCACAGAACCAGGAGAAGGTAGACCAAATGCTCTAAGGTCCCCTTTCTGGTGAGTCTGACAGACTATTTATCACTACGCAGGCTGGGTTACTGACCTGGACACCAGAACTCTGAGAAGCACACCTGTTGATGCATATCTTTGCTGAGTGTTTGTTTGTATTTAGTAATATGTCTGTGTGTTTTTTAGTTTCTCTCACTGATTCAGTCTCTCCAAACTACGAACTTGCATTTGGAGACAGCATGCACCTGTCCTAAGAAAGGAACTGATCAATCAGCAAGGATTTATTAAACACTTGCTATGTGTTTAATAACTGAGATGATACTTAAACACATAAGAGCTAATGAGGTTACCAAGACAGAACCAAAATCAGGCCCAGTAGAGAGCTTCAGATACATGCATGGGGAGGGGGAAGATAATGTGCTATGGGAGGGACAGAAGAATTAAGAGAGCAACACCATGAAAACTCAGAGACAGGAGGATATCCAGGAGAAGAAGGTGGTCAACAAGGCTGAGAATAACAAAGAGCCATCAGGTTTGGTGACTAAGCCTACTTCATTTAGGGATGAGGTCAGAAGGCACACTGAGTGACAGGAAAAGAAGGAGAGAAAAAGGAAAAACAACTAGAAAAAGGCCTTTAGCAGAGAAGGGAGGACGGATAAAGGATGACACCCCAAGGGCAAGATGGGATCAAGCAAGGGATTTTGAAGGACAGAAGAGACCTCTGAGCATTTAGAGACAATAGGGAAGGAACGACTACATAGAAGAGCCTGGACACTAGGAGGCAGAAATCAGAAATGAATGACAGGACAGAGATCATCTTTGGTCCTTAAGGGACTTAGTCCAGTGGGAAAGGGAGGTCTCACCCAAAGACAAAAGGAAAGGAGAGTCAGGGATCACACACCTTGGTCTTCCAGCATCCCAATGAACACAACAAGCCTTGATAACCCAAGGAACCACACAACTGCTCAACACCACAAATGAGTCCCACAAGGAGCAGTCAGTAAAAAAGCATTTATTGAACACTTACTCTGTGCCATGAACTTTGCTAAGCCCTAGGAATCCAAATGCAAAGAGAAATAAAGACAGTTCCTGCCCTTGAGGAGCTTCTACTCTCATGGGAGAAGACATCAAAGAAAAGGAAGTTGAAAAGGATGGAGATACAGTGAGCCTGGTTACCCTCTTACACGGAAGGTCTGGGAGGAGTCATCAGATCACAGGAAGAGGTCAAAAAGGCCGAGGATGAACTTTCAGTATGTGAATTCCAGGCCTGGAATGAACTTCCACGATGATGAAGGACCTGGACCACAACAGAAGAAGTCTAGAGAGCAGCAGTGAATTTATCTCATGTGATGAGACCAAGGAGGCTTACTGACAGAATCTTAAGGAAGCAAAGCTATCTTAGATATCACACATTTCACCTGCTTTATATATGTTTTGACCCCTGAGAGAAATTTGATTTTTTTGCCTCATATATATGCAAATCTGGGTGATGGGGAGAAGGAACAAACTCCCAGAACAATTTTGGTAATTAAATATATTCGTTTTTTCTATTGATAATGCTGCCCTCCTCTACACAGCAAGCCATCACTTATAGCAAAAGAGAAAGAAAAGCTGGGGAACGGCTAAACAAAGTGCACTTCACAAAAGTAATGGGAAATCACTGCAAGAAAAGCAGGAGTTCAGCCAAACTCACCAGCATATTACATCTGACAGAGTACACACATCCAAAGAGCGCCCACCTCTGCAATGAGAGAAGGGCTGCGATGCTGTTTTAAGAAGCACACTCTTCAACATTTCATTAATTCTCTGATCCATGGGGGTGTTCTGCCCATCAGTGGAGTTCCGAAAGCAAACACACAAGCCACAGAACAGGTAGGTAAGCACCTTGAGCACATCTGAGGATAAAGTGAGGACTAGGTCTGTTTTCTTTTCCTCCCTGAAAACACACATAAATCCAAGTTTCAAAACCAGACTATCTCACCAGTACTTCCTGATGGGTGCTTTAATTTTGCTGTTCTTATCCTAGGTGAAGATAACTTCGTACCAGCATCCTAGACTTGGGAGCTTCAAGGAACCTGCATCTACAGTAAGAAAACTGAGGCCCAGAAAATGGAAGTGACCTGCCCAGTCAGAGAGCACTAGATCTTTCAACATTCTAGGTAGGCCATCTGCAGAAAGTCAGGCACTATAGTACATAAAGGCAAGGACATAAACAAGACTGACTTGTCAAACTGAAAGAATGGTTTCTGTTCCTATTTGCAGGTACCCAGAATATCAGGGCCAAAAGAAAAAGATTGTCTAGCCTGTGCTCAGCATTTTCCAGAGGAGGAAAGAGGCTCTAGAGAGATGAAGAGATTTGACCAGGAGCACTCAGCTAGTGAGCCAAGACTTGAACTGAGGTCTTTGGATTGCAAGGTTAGGGCTCTGATCATCTTCCAAGAATGGAAACGTGAGAGATGCAGGAAAATACAACTAACTGATCCGCCCCGATCTGGGGCTGGAATGTTCCATCCACGGATCAACTAAGGAAGTGACTGCTCTGGAAGAACAAGGTGATTCTGAGAAATGGACAAAGAGCTCACCCAGTTCTCTTGCAGCTTTTTAAGTATTTTGAGTTAAACCAGATCTGATCCATGTTCGACATTTGGTGTTTCAAGGAATCAAAATGGATCTCCTTCTGCTCCCTTAAAGCAAATGTAAATTACCATGGAGATTCCTTTCTGGCTCACTTTCTCTGGAGATCACAGGGAGGTAGATCACAAAAGGCCACACCACAACTGAAACCTGCAAAGTTCTTTCTCCCTTCCGAACTGCATCAGCAAATTCAGAACGGCCTCCAAAGAGCTCACGCGAACACTCCTTAGAAAGGCAGGGAGCAGGGAGTGTGCAAATTGACAAGGGTGAAACCCTCAGGGCTTCCTGAACTGCCGTGCACTGTTGCACCACTAGATCTCTAAGACTCTTTTTTACTCCAAGATTCTGTGATTCAGCAGCAGTAGACAAAACTAATTTCTAAATGGGGGCAGAATTTACAGGTTTCCATTGGCTCTCCATCAGGCAGCATGGTACTCACTCAATCACTTGTGGGTCTGGGATCCGACGTAAAACCTGCAGAAAACAAGCATGGAAGATTTAAGAACCAGAACACCATTTTAACATACTGAATTCACAGAGGTATTCCTCTATTTCTGCACAGAGAAAGGGAAAAGAGGAATTAGAATTTATATCGCACTTGGCCTGTGGTTGGGAAGACCTGAGTTTAAATCCATTCTTCCTAGCTATGTGACCCTGGGCAAGTCACTTAACCTGTCTACCTCAGTTTCTGCATCTGTAGAATGGAGATAAAAGCAGTACCTAACTCCCAGACAGTTGTGAGAAGCCAGTGAGATAATAATTGTACAAAGCAATTGGCAAAGTGCCTGACACACAGAAGGGCTGTATAAACGCTAGCCGTTTTCACTGCTGCTGTTATTATTATACACCAGGTACTATGCTAAGTGCTTTTTACAAATATGAAACCCTGTGAGGTAGGTGCCTTATTGGCCCCATTTTAGACCTGAGGAAACTGAGGTAGACAACAGTCAGGTGACTTGTCTAGGACCACACAGTCAGTGTCCAAGGATGGGTTTTCCTGCCTCCAGGCCCAGCGCCCCCTCCAATGTAGCGCCCCTTAGCTGCCCTGGTGCTTCCTCTGTGCTTACCCTCCCAGCACACTAGCTCCCAAATTACATTAAAAGCAGTGATGGTCAAAACAATCTGAACTTGGTTAAAAGATTTAAGAGGCTGGATAAAAGAGGAGACAAGGTCCACCACATGTAAGCAAAACAGCTGAGGAGCCTCATGCTCAATAAACCCAAAGACCCACCTTCCATCAGTATCTGACTAAAAATAAAAGATGGATGCTGGAAAAACTAGACAGCAGTCTGGCAGAAGTTAGGTTTAGACCAACACCTCACACCATAAACCAAGATAAGTTCCAAATGATACATGATGTGAATATAAAAGTTCCCATTATAAATTATTAGAGCAACAAAGAATGTGCCTTTCAGATCCATAGAGAAGAGAAAAGTTCATGAATATGCAAGGGACAGAGAGGACCACAACTTTGATTACAAATTTTTTTTAAACTTTTTTGCACAAACAAATCCAGTGTAGCTTAAAATTAGAAGGAAAATGGTTAAATGGAAACAAATCTTGACAGCAAGTTTCTTGGAACCAGGTCTCATTTCTAAGACATATAAATCATAAGAGTATAAGACCCATTCCCCAACTGACAAATCAAAGAATTTTTCCTTTGATATCTTCGTATCAAAGGATATGAACAGGCAGATTTCATATCAACAGTCACTGATGGCCATATGAAAAAAAATAATGTAATTTTAAGTTTGGCAAAGATGACAAAAGAGAAAAATGACAAGTGTTGGAAAACAAAAGACAGAGGAAAAACACACTGTTAGTGGACTTAGGAAATGTTCCAGCTATTCTGGAAAGTAACCTGGAATTAGGGCCAAAAAGTCACTTAACTCACTCTGCATAGCCTTCTGACCTCTCAATACCACTACTAGGCTTACATCCCAAAGAGATCAAAGAAAGAGATAAAGGACTGACATGCACTAAAATATTCATAGCTCCTTTTCCACAGCATCAATCAACTAGAAACCAAAGGGGTGCCCACCTATCGGGGAACGGATAAACCAACGATGACACAGGAATGTAATGGACTATCAACTATCACTGAATCATAAGGAATGACCAAAGGGGAGTTTCCAAGCAAACTGGGAAGACTTCCATGGAGTAATGCAGTGATGGGACAGGACCAGCCAAACAACTGATACGCAACAATCTGTAAAAAGGAACAATGAAAAGACCTACACCTTCCGACCAACACATCCAGGATTCCAGAGGCTGCACAATGAAAGATATGACCCGCCTCCCTTCCAGACAACTAATTATGAGGAATGAAAGGAATTCTTTGACATGGTCAATATGGTGTGGGGACTAAAAAGGTTCACAAGACATCATTTCTGGGCAATTTATTAATTTTTTTAGCAAGACCAGCAAGTTACTAATAAAAGGATGGTCATTTGGTCATCTCTCTTAGACCAAAGACAGTCATGGTGGCGGCTCACAGTTTATATGCACATCCTTTGAAGAGGAGGTGTTAAATGGGGGACTGAGAGTGACATCAAGTCACCATTGGACCTCTTGGGATCAAAAGGATCTGTCTCCACCCAAGCCTGAGTGGACACCATGGGCCTCCCCAGCTTGGATTAAATTTCTTGTAAAGAGGGTGACCAAGACTGAGGAGAGTTAATTCATCTCATTATCAGTGATGTCTTTGAAGAGACTGAACTTTTCACTTTTGAAAGAAGGGGAGAACTCTGGATCTCCCCAGATTACTGGGGATTAAAAACCACTTCACTCACTGGGAATTTGTTCTGCTTGATTTGTAAGGATATGCTTTGGTTTTCTTTCCCCTGGGGCTGGGGAAAAGATAAATGCTTGTTAATTGAAAACGACTTAATTCTAAAAAATGACTAAAAGTTAAAAGCAGCCCTTCTGGTTTGAACTCTCATTCTGCCAGCGGATCCCCTCGGCTTGCTCTCACAGGGAGGTACTTCTGCATGCTTGCAGCTTTCATGGCAGGTATATTTATGAAAAAGGGGCCGGGGGGAGGCTCAAGAGAAAGGCAGTGTGCCGCCAAGGAATACTCTTGCTAGTCAGCAAGCAGCTCTGTTAAAGGACTACGGCAAAGAGGTGGAAACCCAAAACTATTCTAAATTGCAACTTTTCTATCCCTTGTGGATTTCAATTTTTTAACACAATGGAGAACCACCAGTTGTTTCTGCTGAACCTGAACCCTGCTCAGTGGGGAAAACATTCAACAACCAAGTCAACACAAGCTTATTAAAGGCCCATTGTGTGCAAAGCTCTGTGCCAGAGGCTGGAGAAACAAAGAAAACCAGAGGGTCCATCCTGAGGGAGGCTAAAAGCACAAGGACACAAAATGACATGTTGAGGACCCAGGAGAAGTAAATGAAGCAGGAGACATGGGGAAGTTGGAGTCACTTCTAGCAGAAGGAGGTGGCTGCTGAGAAGAACCCTGATGGAAAAAAGATGTCCATAGATATCGGTATCAAGGGACTCCCTCCATCACAGGTAAGGAACACCATCACCGAGTGGCAAAGAAAGGCCCTTCCAGATGGCTCCACAATCCAACTAGGGGTCATTGTTTGGGTTTTGTTGGCTCAAAGTAAGCGTGAACAGCAACTGTTTCTTTTCTGGCCGAAAATCCTAAGGGTCTTTCCTCCCGGATTGATTTTTTTTTTTGAGTAAGTAAAAGAGCCATGTTTTGCTTCATTTCCTACCTAGCCTTAATCATTGAATGGGCACTGTCTCCGCCAAACTGAGACCTGGGAAAGACCTGAGCTTAAAAAGGCCCAGGTCCCCCAATGCATGGGGCCAACTCCAGTCATCTTGATCTATATCTTGCCACTGGAGGTCTGGAGGAGAAAGTGAGCCTGAGGACTTTGCACCACCCAGCCTCACTTAAATCTAATTCATGCGCAAGTCAAGACATCACCTCCCTGATGTCATGATTAGTCCAATCCCTCATTTTAAAGATGAACTGAAAGCCCTTAGGGTAAGTGACTGGTTCAGTCAGCAGAGCAGTAAGCAGCAAAGATGGGATTTGAACCAGGGTCTGCCCTCTGACTCTAAATCCAACACAATTTCCTCAAATAGGTGCTTAACCCCCATGTCAAACATGTGGGCCTCTTAACCTTTTCCCCACACTAGCCAACACACTTAATACACTCCCCTAAGACACCTTTCCCTTTTCAGGTCCAGCCTCTCCCATGTAAAGCACCGAGGTGGAAGAGGAAAGGAAACACTCAAAGGGCCGCAGGGCCCAGCACGTGGCAGAGCCAGGGTACATGCAGGAGAGCCCTACAAAGTAAGGCTGGCAAGGGAAGGGAGAACTATAGTGTGGAAGGTCTTAAGTGCCTAGAAAAGGAGTTTATACGCATTCTACAGGAAATGGGGATCCATGGAAGATACATAACCAGGGGAACAGCACGATCAGACCTCCAGATTAAGGTTACTCGGCAAAATGAAGACCGAATACCTCCTTCTCTCCCCATAACCTCCCACGCCCCCTCAGCGGAGGACCCTCACGGGCAGCCTTCTCTTCACCCTAGCCTCCCCTCTGCGCTTGCTGCAGCCCTGATCCCCCGCCCTCCCATCTGCTCCAACGCCATTCTCCGCTCCTCTCCAGCCTTCAGCAGTTCCTGGCTCCGCTTTCCTTCCTTCCTGCCTTTCTCCACACCTCAGCCTCTGCCATCTCTAAAACCCTTCAGAGGGGGTGGACCGGCAATGGCAAAGGAGTGAGCCCTGGCCACGACGGAGCGAAGGCATCAGAGCAGCTCGGATAAAATGCGGGGAAGCGCTCCCGAGAGGACTGTCGGCGCCCGCCCCTCGGGTTCCAAGCCAGACCAGGCTGGTCCGCGCCGGGGCTTCGCTACCCGATGGGTCAAGGGGGAACACGCGTCTGCTCTGGAGCCATCCACCTGCGGCAGCCCACCCCTGCCAGCTCGGGCCCCTCCCCCGCCTCCAGCTCCCCCTAGAGCGCTCCAGGGCAGACTCGGAGCTCCCCTGCTCAGTGCGGCAGCACTCCCCAAGTCCCCCCCACCCCGGGGCCGGTGCCTGGAGGGGCGCTCTCCCCCTGCCCCTCCCCCACCACGGAGGCCCAGGTCGGCGGCTGTCCGGACCGGAAGCGCTCCCGCGCCTGCTCATCGTCCACAATCCCTCCAGGAGCCTCACCGGTGCCTGCGGTTCTCTGTACACAAACTGCCTTCCGGGCGGAAGCGCCTCCCTTCTCGCTAGAGCAAAGAAAGCACAAGGTCAGACTGCGGTGCGGTGGGGGGGGGGGGGGGGCAGGGAGGCAGGAGGGGGGGCGGGGGGGGCAGGAGGGGGCGTGTCCCCGCGCTCAGCGCAGCAGGGGGCCGCAGCTGGGGGCCCCTCCCCCCCCTCCCGGGCAGGCCGCAGGGCTCCGGGAGGACTTGCCCGGCTTCGCGCAGCCGCGGGCCTTGGCCAGCCCGGCCCAGCCGCCCTGCACGCGGACCCTGCGCCTCTTGTCGTCCATGCTCTTGCTCTTCCTCTTCCTCGCTCTGCTCCTTTTTCCCTGAGGCAAAACAAAGGCGAACAAGAGCTGGACTCCAGCCTCCGGACACCTGCCCAGGACCCGGGGGAGGCGCAAGGGCGGCCCGGGGCGGCTGCTGGGGGCGCACAAGGGCGACCCCGATTCTTCCAGAGGGACGGGGAGATCCTCCCGGGAAAGGGAGGACGGAGGCCGCCCGGTCCGGTCCGGTCCGGTCCGGTCCGGTCCGGCCCGGCCCCTCCCCTCTCTGGCCGGCACGGCTGGGGGCTTCCGACTGCCGAACTTTGCCCCCCAGGAGGTGTTATCACGACAGGGCCCCTCCTCCCGCGCTGTCAGCCCAGTCCCATGGGCCCCAGCACAGGCGGGGCACGTGCGGGGCACGTGGGGCCTCCGGGAGCCGCCTGGGGTCGCCCGTCCTGCCGCGGCTCCGGGGTCCTGGCGCTTCCTGGGATGGTTCCGACCCAGGACTGACCGCAGCGGCGGCGTTGGATCAGAACTCCAACTGTGTGGCTGACCAGCTGTCCCCCACACGGCCCCGCGGGGACACGCGGGGCACAACACGAGCGTCCCGGAGGCCGTGTGGAGGGCGGGGAGGTCCCCAACCCAGGCCGCCCCGGCGACTCTGAGGCCACAAGCAACACGATGGGGGGGGGGGGATGGTGCCGCCCGCTCCGGGGTGACTCGGCCCAACCCCCCCCCCCCGCAGCAGAGCTCAGCTGGCAGGACCTTGGCACGCATCTCGCGGGGGCCTGGCCTCGGCCTCCGGGGCGGGCACCCGTGACTGCCATTCCCATTTTACGGGTCAGGCCCGCCTCGCAGAGCGGAACGAGGCCGGCTCCGGCCCGGCCCCACTGTTCGGAGGAGAGCGCCGAGGCCCCCAGGACTAACAGCCCGCTTTACACGCGAGGACACGGGGGCCCGGCTGAGCACGCTCCGGCCCCGGGACCCCCGAGACCCGCCAGAGACCCCACTACACTTACCAGCCCCTTCCCAGCGGAACTTCCGGCCGACCCTGCCGGCTTTCCAGCGGCTTCCGGTGCCGGGGCAGGCGTCCGGGCTGCAACTGCTTCCTCGGTCCAGAGGGGCCGCCTTCCGGGGGAGGGGCCACGACGGTGGGCGGGGCCTCGAGGGAAGGGGAGGGAGCTGGGAGGAGCCAGGAGGGTGGGAGGAGCCACGAGAGCGGGCGGGGCCACGAGAGCGGGCGGGGCCTTGAGGGAAGGGGAGGGAGCTGGGAGGAGCCAGGAGGGGAGGCAAAGAGAGCTTCAGTGACTTGCCCAAGGTCATATGAGGTCCTACTGACCTGGGGCCCAGGGCTCTATCCACTGAGCCACCCAGCTGCCTCTTCTGTTTGACACATTGGAAAATGCTCCGAGGAAGGGTCCACGGGCTTTGCCAGACTGCCAAGGCCCCAGGGCAAAAAGCTGGAGGCCTGCTTTCTGCTTTACTCTCAGTGTCTAACACAAGGCTTGGCACAGAATGAGCCCCTAACACTTCACTCTTCCCTGCGGCACTCTACCGTAAAGACCCGTATCAAACAGAAGGGTTCTTCCAACAACGATGGATGCCCCATGTCCCTGAGACCAGTCTGAAGGAGGAGAGTGGAGGGCCACCCAAAGGGTGGTGGAGACGCACATGGTGAACAGCAGTGGGCTGGAACGAGCTGGGGCAAAAGCAACTGTCCTGGCCTCACGGTCAGACCGTGGGAGCTCTAATGAGTCATGCAGTGTCCACTGAGCTAGAGAAAAGCCCAGCTCTTCAGGATGATCCCGACGGAGGATTTGCTGGAGGACATGGGGGAGGGGGGGGGCAGCCAGAACTAGGGGGCAAGGAGAGGCTCTGGTCTGCACCAGGGAAGGAGGGCTCCCATCCTCGGACTCACAGACCCATGGCAGTATTCAGGAAATTCCATTTTAGGCAATTCAGCTGCACCCCTTCCTATCTTGGGGATCCTGAGTAACTTACTTAATTTTTCTAAGCCTTGAGCTGGAGGGACCTGAGAGGTCATCTCATCCAACCTCCTATTTTACAGATGAGGAAAGTGAGGCCCGGATGAAGGAAGACAGTTTTCAACATTCACTTTTATAAGATTTTGAGTTCCAAATTTTTCTCCTCCCCCTGTTTCTCCCCAAGACACACACAGGGCCTACCTATTCTCAGATCTAGTCTCAGTGACAAAATTGCTAGTTCTACCCTGTGGACGCAGGGCCTCATCCACTCTCCTCATCTGGTAAGCATTCGAAGGGAATTCTCCAAACCACTCTGTATAGACCTTGGGTTATTATGGACTTCATCTATAAAATGGGAATAATATTACTATGTACCCAAGTTTGGAGGTGGAAAGTTATATAGCAACCTGAGAATAACTCAGTATTTTAAACCAGTCATTCTTCTGGACCCTGCCAAGGCACAATCACTATGGGCTTTGCGAAAAGACCACCTTGTGTTTACGTACTCAAACTCAGCTCCAGGGAGCTCAAAGTGCTTGAGAGATTTCTGGATAGGGTAACTTGTAATAAGCCAACCCACTTTCTATACTATACAGTCTTCTTCATTGCATCTTGTGAAAAGGGAGACATCCACAAACAGCCAGAAACTGATAGTTCCTCACAGTTCCTTGTCCATCCCTTGTCTCTGGACGCTGGCACCTGTAGTCTTCCGAACCTGTAACTTCCTTTAATCTCCCCTTCAGGGTTTCCTTCAAGTCCCAAATAAAATCCTAAAAGAAGCCTGATCCCCTTTAATGACAGTACTTTCCTTCTGTGAGTTATCTACAGTTTATCCTAGTTCATTTGTACATAATTTGCATGGTGCAAAGGAGGTAAAGGTAAAGGAGAGAAGAGAGAATTTGGAACTCAAAATTTTAAAAAGTGAATGTTAAAAATGTTTAATGTTATCAGCAAATATTGAATTAAAAATTATATTTAAAAAAAATCAATGCTTGACTCGAGTGACTCAACCAATTCAGTGATAAAAGCAGTCCCAAATCACCGAGTTTCTTAGTCTCAGAGTATTTACCTAGTGCTGTATCTTCTAGCCAGCTGTTTTTGTCCGCTCCCTGATTACAGTTTTGGAAGAAGGGTAAACATATCTAGTCTGGTGAGTCACACCAATTAGAAACAGAGACGTCTCATTACCCCTTCTAGGTCACTGTTTCCCAACAAGGGCTTGGCACCGATGGATGGATGGATTCGAGGCCCGACACACTATCCACTGCACCACCTAGCTGCCCATGTCTGGGAATACCCCAACAAAATAAAAAACAGTCCCTTCCCTCAAGAAGCTTATAGTCTACTGAAAGGACACATGTAAATAAAAAAAAAAAAAACGTTTGCCAGCTATTTGGCACAGTGGATAGTGTTAGATCTAGTCAGGAAGACATGAGTTCAAATCCTCCATCAGACACTAACTGGCTGAGGAACCCTGGACAAGTCACTTAAGCTGCCTCCAGTTTCCTCACCTCTAAAATGGGGATGATGATAGCGTCTGCCTCCCACGGCTGCTGTGAGGATCAAATGAGATCCTCTGCAAATGTTCAGGCGCCATATAAATGCTAGCTGCTATCACTGCTATTACTGTAACGAGATGAGCATATACATGACAATTTGAGAGGGAGCCAGGAACAACTTCCCAAAGGAGATGGCGCATGAAATGTCTTGAAAGAAGCTAGGAATTCTAAGAGGCAGAGGGGCCGCCATGGGCAAAAGCGTGGGGGCAGGAGATGGCATACTTGATTCAGAGCACAAGTATGGCTGCAAGGTGGCCTGTGTGAAAGTACCATGAAAGTCATCTAGAAAAGGAGGTGGAGCTAGCCTTTAACCTGCCAGTTGATAAAGGCAGGCAGGATGGAAAGAGGAGGTTCGGGCAACTAGGATCAGCCAGTTACAGTCAATTCGCATTTATTAAGCACCTACTGTTGTGCCAGGCACTGTGCTAAGGGATAGGAAAAGAGCCCGAAGGAGCTCAATGTCAGCCCTTTTGGGGTGTTACTATGTAACCAAAGGTCTTCCTTGAGCGTCTGCATAATTGGATCAGAGCAGCGGAGGAGGTTTCCAGGATCTTTGGGGGTCTTGACAGATAGAATGCAGCTGTTCCCTAACTGCAGGCAACGTAACAGGCATCCTTGCTGCCACAATCCCAGAAGAGAACCACTCTTCCCTGAGATGCCCCAGGTGAGGGGATGCAGTCTCCATGCCCTCCAGGCCCTTTTAGGTGTGATTGAGATTAAAGAAGCAGCAGGAAAAGGAAAGCCTTGCCTCCAAACTGACAGATCATCTAGGGTATCCCTTTCATCTTACAGAGGAGTAAACCGAGGTCCAGAGAGGACTCATGGCTTGTCCCAGAACACGCAGTTATTAAGAGGCCGGGCCTGAATACAAATCCACTCCTCTGGATTTCAAAACCTGTACTTTCAATTACCCCACAGCTGCTTCTCCTGGAGATTACAGCAGGCATGACCACAACATAAGTATCAAGAGAACAGAATCTTTGCCCCATCAGCAACAATTTGTAATTTTTTTTAAAAAAAGGTTTTACATTATGCCAAGCGGTGGTTCTGTGTTTTGGGAGCAGTGTTAACTAGTGGCAGTGACATGTGAGCACACAGAGTGTGAATGAGGAAGGCAGATGGGCCCACGCTGGCTGCCTCTCCAGGCTGGCCTCACTCTGACTCACATGACACCAAAAGACGTCTCCCGCTTCTTGTGGGGATTTTCTTCATGAACCAGAACTCTGTCAGAGCTTTCTGTGTTGATGTCCATTTAAGTTGGAGGGTCAAAGACAAGGCTATTTTGGTGAGGACTGTGTTTGTGGAACAAGACCACTAGCAAACACACAGACATTGCCCACAAGTAGCATTTTATTCAGCACCTGGTGTGGACCAGGCAGGCACAGCACTGGGTGCCTGGCATACAAAGACAGAAAAAAAGGCAAGTCCCTGCCTTTGAGGAGCTTATATCGATGCAGACTTTACATAGTTTTAAAAAGACCTTACAGAAGTCAACACAAACTGTGGGAAGTCTCCCCTCCTCTCCCGCTGCTCCCCAAACCCCCAGCACCATCGTACTCAATTAACCTCCTCTCATCCCTTAGAATGGTTAAGAGTGACACAGTAGCCGGCTGTCCCTTAGCAAGTACAACTCAGATAAGACAAATAATGCCCAGCATTTGGAGGATTACAAAGCCAGGTGAGGGTCAGAAGTTTCTGAGGTCCCTTGCCAGTTGCCTAGGACTGTGTGTTAGTAAGCAACCACCTAGCAGTCAGCCCTGCACCCCCCCATCAGCCTGATGCGGTTTTGTTTGCTAAGTAAGGATTCTGCACTAACTGCGATAAGCTCTGATTTGAAGTTTCTGACTTGGCCCATTTGGCTTGGAGTAAACAATCGAAGGAAAGAAGTTCTCCTCAAAAGCATTTAGTTTTATTACTAAATTAAAAAGTGACAACTGGAGATTTAAAAGGCTGGTGTTGCGCAGAGCAGATGGACACACCAGAGCATCTGCCAGAAATCCTGGATGGGCGCCCACCAGCTTAGCTTTTCTTGGCTTTCTTCAGGTAGTGAGCTCGAAGTCCCTTGTTCACAGACATTGAAATTTTCATGGAAAGCCACAAAGGCATCAGAAGGAAGACCCAGCCCTAGAAAGGAAAGAGATAAAAGCAGGCTCTAACCCATTCTCCACAAAGTGAGGATTTGTCTGGTGTGCTTATCCACCCGTTCCCAGATGCAGATTACCATCGCTCTCTCTGACTTTCTGCCCTATGGCAGATGACGTAGCAACTATCATCCTTCAGCCTCTTCTGATGAACCTAGGCTGCTGACCACTAACACGCAGAACTAACACTGGGCCTCAATAGGAAGGGCTTCCACCCCCAATAGAACCTGTCAGAACATCTGCCCCCTGGTGTAGCCTGAGAACCTAGGGTCATCTACATGCAGAAGGAGGGACTGAATTGGGGCTACACTAAAGCATGCGGTTTTATATTCTCAGCTATTTTCAGGGTATCAGACATGATTCCTTTGTGTTTGAAGCCTCCAGGGTAAGGGATCTTCCTCTACCAATGTAGTCCATCATCTTGTATGCCTTAGAATTATCCAGGTCTCTGAGAAACTACTACATAACCCACCCAGGGTCATAGAGCCACTATGAACAGGGACAGGACCTGAACCCAGGGCTTTCTGGCTCTGAGGCCAGATCTACACCCACCAAGTCAAGCTACTTCAAGAATTTTTTTTAATGTGATTTTTAAAGTTATCTGACGGAGGCTTTTTACAAGTCAAAGAGAGAAGCTAGTGCAACCCAGAAATAACTTCTTGTCATGTCTAAAAAGTGTCTCTATTTTACAGCTGTAGCCTCTACCTCAAAACAGAAACTCTGACTATAAAGAAAAAAAAATATTAAAGTATCTTATTATAAAAAGGAGAAATTGAGATGTGAAAACTCATTATTCTTGAGAAAGAACACCTACCATGAAGGTGTGGACCGGGTAGCCATTGGTGCGCGACTGCCTGCCAACCGTCTTCATTGCACACTTCACAAATGTCTCTGATGATGGCTTATCAAAAGTTGGCTTTCGGATTTTTGCCAGTTTCGTGGCCACAAAGAATGGCAGGACGCTCTGGAAAACAAGGCATATTGAGTCAAAGGGAGGAAACATTATGCGCCCATTAATAGTTTCACAAAGGGAATCCAGAGCCATGTCTGCGGCGAAACGTGGCATCTCAAGTTCTCGTATCCAAAGGGAATCATTCTCCCTACCTCAACAGAAGGCACCAGGATAGGACAAGGAACCAGTGTGAGAGATAATCACCCACATTGACCAAACAGGAAAAAGAAGAGAAAGATGGCAGGGATAAGCCAGACTGGGGCATCAGCTGGGAGTCCAGAATGGTCCAGGACAGGGTGTTCTTACCCAACTATTCTGCTAAACAGAGCACAGGATTAGTAAGCAAAAAATGATGAAGATTTCAAACTCCAGTGAAGGAAAATCACAACCTCCTGCTAAGTCCAGTAGAAAGCGTACTAAAGATTAAAGCACATGCATTAGATGTGCTGGCCACCGTCCTGAACTCTCCTCCAGCTGTGAGAGCGGCTGGTCATAGAGAGAACCCATCTCCTCCAATGCTACTTACCCAATGTCAAGACATGTGGAAGAGGGCCCCAGAACACTGATGGGAGAACAGGGAGATCTGTGGGTTTGTCAGAAGCATCATTGGATTATAGGACATAGAGAGGCCATCCAGCCATCAACGCAGCGGGGGGCAGAGAGATAAAGCATTTATCAATCACTTCTTGTAAGTGTTACAAACATGGGGTATCTGGGAGGAATGATCGCGACCTCCCTTCAAAAATCCTTCCTGTCACCGTCTCACTGACAACATTTCGGCACACAAGTAGCTCAGAGAAATAGGGGATCAGCGTTGCCAGCCCCTCACCCCCAACTCAAACCATTCCACTGAAAAGAAACACAAAGCCCAGGAAATTTCAAGGCACCACCTCTGCAGCTTATACTGGTGAACAGGCACACAGCAGCTAGAAACCATGAGGTTGCACTGCCCAGCTGGGCCACTTGGTGGTGCCAGAGGACAGTTCATCACACAGGTGGGGAGCAGGCAGGCAGACACCCCAGGAGCACGTTTGAAAGACCCATGAGAACCTGAAATCAAAGCCCTCCCCTCCTGGGCAGCCAAAGCGGCAGCTGTCCAGGGCTTACGGCCCAAAGGGATCCTACAGATCATCTATTCCGGCCCCTTCATTTTACAGATAAGGAAACAGGCCCAGAGAGGCTAAAATATCTGTCCTCCTCAGGCTACACAGAAAGAAGGTGGGAGCTGGAATCTAATTGTGCATCCTGACTCCACACCTTTTCTCCTGCTCAGCCTGTTCACAGAGCCTCGCTCCTTGCCATGGTGTGTGCCCAGGCTCCCTTTCCATCTCTGCATCTGCGGCACCAGCTGTGGGGGCCTTATGCCCGGCAGGCAGCACTGGGTGAAGGGATGTTCATCTGATCTGAAAGAGAAGCCCAGAATGGGGGAGCTGGAGGCAATCGTTGAGACCATACACATCCCAAAGCCCTGACCTCTAATGGAGGAAAAGAGGCCTCCAGAGGCCAAATGGCTCTCGCTGGTCACACAGAAAGCACTGAAAGAGCTGTGAGAAGAATGTGCGCTCTTAGCATGGTTTCCAGAGTCAGGGGAGAGAAAGGCCCAAGAGATTTCACTAAATCTGTTTTTCTTTGCAATCAGAGCTTCTGCAGAAACACCCAATCCAGTCTGTCACTAGGGCAGGTGGTCAGGATGATGGGTGACCAATGCTCCTCTAGTGGTAGAAGTCCCGCAAATTTCTTAGTCACTCCTCACCCAAAATGACCTCACCTCAGATTCATGCCAGAGGCACCAAATCATAATTAAACAAATAAAAAGTCAGAGTAAATTTGATTAATTAGAATGCCACAATACAAAAACATTCCTCAAAAAGAGAAACGTTAACCAGGTGGAATCGGATCCCAGCTCTATCAGTGTACGCTGCTGACTCCCAAACTCTGCCTTTACAAGGAAAGGCTGGTTGGCTCTAAAGGCTGCGTTCTGTAAATGTGCATTTGGCCTTTCAGTTTAAAGCACTGGCTACCTCCTGTCCTCGGTACTGAGGACACGGACACAAGCACAGCCACCCAGCTCACACGGGGTCCTACTGCAAAGCCCAAAGGCCCCAGGTGCAATTTAGAAAATTTGGGCAAAGCCTAGAAATTCTGAAGAATGGGAAACTAGAATGGCAGAGTCTCTTTAAAAAAAAAAATCAGAAACAATCTTGTTTAGTATTAAATTATTATTAAAATGTATTTCTTCCAATGAGCCAAAGAGGTAGAATCTACTGAATAAATTATGCCTAGAAGTGGCTACTGATATTGATACAGGCCAAGAAATGGTTCTATTTTGGTAAGGGCAAGTGTGTGTAAGACCAGAGCCAGTTCTTACTAAAAGGTATTAAACTAGCATTAAAAAGACAGTTTCTGTTTTCAAAGACTAAGGAAGGCAATTTCCTATTAGGTCCCATCCTCTCCCTTCCCCAGGCTCCCAGGAAACAAGCTCACTTAAGAGGCCTCGGGGTATCACTGCTCGGATGGGAGTCTGATGGTGTGGTACAAATCTTAGCTCTGCCACTTAACACCTGGGTGATGTGTGAGGTCGCATTTGAAGTCACTGAGAACCATTCTGTCCAGCCTCATCTCCCAACATTGGCCCAAAGAGCCTCTCGGTCACTCTTGAGACAGGACATGCTCTTTCAGTCACTCTGGTCCAGCTGCCTAGAATGCCTTCAGTTCTACTTCATTTCCCATTCATTCTTCAAGAATGAGATCAAATTTCACCTTCCCTCATTTCCCCAAGCTAGAAGGGGAGTATCTCCTGTCTCTTAGCTCCCCTAACACTGTGTTGTCTCTTTCTCAAAGCACATTTTATCTTACATTATTGTTTCTGTATATGTCTTATTTCTGTTAGACTAGAAGCTCCTGGACAGAAGGGAATATATTCACCTTACTGTATTATATCTTATTCATAAGACTGTTTAAACCAGAGCAATGAAAACAGTCCATGAGAAAAAGGAAAACCCTTCCCCAACTGAAACTGGTCAAAGGATATACTGAACAGGCAGTTTTCAGAGGAAGAAATTCAAGCTATCTATAGTCATATAAAAAAATGCTCTAAATCACTATTGATTAGAGATGCAAATCAAAACAACTCTGAGGTACCACATCACACCTATCAGATTGGCTAACATGACAAAACAGGAAGATGATAAATGTTGGAGAGGATGTGGGAGAGTTGGAACACTAATTTATTGTTGGTGGAGCTGTGAGCTGATCCAACCATTCTGGAGAGCGGTTTGGAACTATGCCCAAAGGGCTACAAAAATGTACATACTCTTTGACCCAGCAATACCGCTTCTAGGGATGCATCCCAAAGAGATCATAAAAATGGGACAGGGTCCCACATGTACAAAAACATTTACAGTCGCTCTCTGTGCTGGCAAAAAAACTGGAAATCAAGGGAATGCCCATCCATTGGGGAATGGCTGAACAAGCTGTGGTATATGAATGTAATGGAATACTATTGTGCCATAAGAAATGATGAACAGGAAGACTTCAGAGAGGCCTGGAAGGACTTATATGAACTGATGCTGAGTGAAAGGAGCAGAACCAGGCGAACTCTGTACACAGTAACAGCCACAGTGTGCAAGAACTGTTTCTGATAGACTAAGCCCTTCACAGCAATGCAAGGACCTAAAATGTTCCCAAAGGACTCAAGGCAGAATACCATCCACATCCAGAGAAAGAACTATGGGATCAGAATGCAGAACGAAGCAGACTATCTTCTCTTGCGTTATGTTTTGGTTAGTTTTTCTCATGGTTTCTCTCACTCATTTTAATTCTTCTATGCAACATGACTAATGTGAAAATGTGTTTAATAAGAATGTACATGTAGAACTCATATGAGGTTGCATACTCTCTCAGGGAGGGAGAGGAAAGGGAGGGGGAGAAAATTTAAGACTTAAGGAAGTGATTGTTGAAAACTGAAAACAAATTAATTTTAAAAAAGAATAGGTAACAATTAAAGGAAAAACTAAGGATTAGAATCTGCTAGTTCTCTTTAATCAAATGGATCCTGTAATGGGAAAAAGAGATTTTCAAGGTTAAAATTAAATATGTTTTGGGAGCACAGGTAATGCAACAGAAGAATTCAATGTAAAAAAGAGCCCACTAAAAGGAGGCACAGAATCTTCTTAAATCAAAACAATCAACCTGGCATCACTGGAATGAATCTGAAATTGTTCTCTCCTTCTCAGCTCTTCAATTTGTCCATTGACTGATCCATCGGAAAACCAAATGTGACCCATCCCTCTAGAGCAGAAACAGAAAGAAACTGCCAGGTCAATGAAGTGAGTGTGACTGTGGGTAGCAATCTGCCCAGCTCTTGATTGGTCAAAGCAGTAAAGATAAGGATCAGAGGACTGATGGATGCCAGATCTGGAGTAAGGCCAAGACAGGCCTTATACATGAGACTGACTCTTGCGAAGAGTAACAGTCAATTTAATTTCCAGTCATAATGGAAGACAATGATGAGAAAGGAGTCTCAGTTGGCAAAATGTTCTTTCGTCTGGCAGTAATACCAAGGATTTGGTTTCTCATCCAGGGAATGATCTGGCCTCTCAAGCAGCTGCCATGGCCAAATACCCTATAGATTCTAGACTCTACAATTCCAGAAACAAAAGTGGGTCAGTATCTTCTTCAAAGAGAACAAGGTCTCTGGCCCAAATGGGGCTCCAATCGCCCAGCATAAAACCATTCCTGCTATGTCGTGTCCTAATATCCAGGCTCCATCAGCTCACACCATTCTCAGCTGCTTCAAAGGGCTATCTAAGATATGCTATGAACTGTGAATGTGCTGGTCCATGAACAGCCTCCCAGGGACAGCAAGAGAAAGATGGGAAGAGTGGTGGTGATGATGGGGAAGGTGCTTTTCTATCCCTGCTAAACACAGAAGGAATATTTCTGAGGTACCTGAAGTCAGTGCTTAGCAAGTCTTATACCATTGTCCTCGACTGCAGAGTAGGCAAAGAGTTAATGAATACTGAGCTTGCCCTGTGCTTGGGGATAAGCACCAAGCCCTTGTCGTCCTCATCTAGACAGAACATGCTGTTTTAAAGAAAATCACTCAATGCCTAGAGTGTTGGAAGTGGAAAGCAGTGGAGAGAGAGCAAGCATAAGAGTTAGGAAGATGGGATTTCCAGTGCCACCTCCCAGTGGCTCACCCTGGACAGCAGCGTGTCCTCCTGACACCTGTGAAATCACAGGCCTGCTCCATTCAATTCCGAATTCCACTGAAGGCCAGCAATTCAGAGGCACATAATCTTGTTATCACTACGCTACTCTATCAAGAATTCTTTCTATTCGTCAGCATTTGGATTAAAGAATCAAACACCAAAGATGAGGAAAAGAGGGTGAGTCTTCTCACCTATGAAAACAAGTATGTAAGGAAAAGAGGTAAGAAGGAAAAAAGGAGAAAAAGGTTTGGCCAGTGAGAGAAATCTGAAATTGGTTCCAAGAAGGGAAAATATCAAACACATCTCTTTCAACCCCTAAGAAACTGAATCAAGGGAATAAGAAAAGACACGTGTGAAAAATACTTTTCCCCAATGGAGGGAGTGGGGAGAGGGTAGCAAAGGAAGGAGAAGAAAAGGGATCCTTGTTTAGGCAGGCAGGCAGTGCTGCAGGCAGTGCTGGGCCTGGAGTCAAGAAGGCCTGAGTTCAAATTCAGCCCTGTGACCCGAGGCGAGTCATTGGACAGCTGAGGCTAACAGCACCGACCTCCCAGAGGATAAAATGAGATAATATCTGTGAAGCACTTTGCAAACCTTAAAGCCCTACATAGATACTGTTATTACAAATAAAGCAGTAGCATCACTTCCTCAAGTCTGAAGGAACTAAAACTTATTTAACTCTGGTTTACAGATAATAGACTTGGAAAGTCCAAGCTCGTTTATCCCAGAGGTATACTGTAACAGAACCTCTAGGAGTGACTGCAGACCCTTACTAGAGATGTCTGAGCAAGGACAGCACCCAAGGATCAAGCTCAACCAGGCAAAAACCCCAGAGCTGGACGGGGCTCCCAAGATCCTCTCCAACCCCTGCATCCACACCCAATATGCAGCATTCCTGACAAGTGAGCATCTAGCCTCTGCTCAACCATCTTCAGTGATGGAGAGAACTCACCACCTCCCCAGATGGTGCATTCCAGGTCTTTATTTTGAGTCAAAACCTGCTTCCCTGTAACTAGCTGAGAGTGAAGACGTATGTCTTGGGACAAAACCATTACCTACAGAGGAAACAAAATAACCCTCAAGAAACATTCACCATTTTATTCTGAGTTTCATTCTGACATAATTTGTTTTTTAACCTTCAATCACAATTTGACATTGAAGGTCTCTTACTTTACTGATAAACAAATACACACGCACACGTGCACACACACACGCGTGCACACACACGCGCGTGCACACGTGCGCGCGCACACATGCACACACACACGCACACACACGTGCACACGCACACACACATGCACACGCACGCACACACGCACACACGCACACACACGCACACACACACACACATTATGAGCCCTCTCCCACATAAACACTTAGCATTCTACCACAGGGAAAAAGGATGGTGGCCAAAAGTTGCATTAACGGATGGTCTCCCCATTCGGAGGGAATACCCCAGAGTTGGCAGAGAAAGTCAAGAGCACTCCCTGAACAGGATATTAATGCAGGCAATGAGTTCGTCCCCAAAGCTTGTGCCACCTTCAGCTGCATCAACAAATGAATGAAAAGGGCGTTTTCTAAATGCTTACTGTTGCAAAGCCCTGTGCTGAGTCCTGGGGAGAGGAGGCCCTGCTCCAAGGACAGGCTCCTTGCTCTCAAAGAGCTCCCACTCTAATGGGGGAGACAACAGAGGAGGTCTGAGCAATGAGTCAGATGGAAAGACTCAATGGTCTGAGGGCACAGGGACAATGCAGATGGCCAACAATCTTGTTTGACCATCACTTCCACATGGCTCTACTGGTAAGCCATCTGATGGTGCCAAAGACTGGGGGAGGGGAGGTGTCTTCCACAGCTGTGGCTGCTGAACAAGTGGGAGTTGCAGCACCTGCATAGGTAGTTGCTAGGTTACATCTCCCAAGAGTCGTTTCTGAGGATGAAGGCTCTATAGGCTGGACAAGAAGCAGGATCTGTTGTCTAGGAGAGGACTGCTCTCATTAAGGTTCTAGGGCTTATGTGCCCACTAGTGCTAAGAAGCTGGGCAGAGATACTGGGGCCTTCCACACTAGGGCTGCTCTCTTTGATGATAGCACTGGAGGTCAGGCTAAATGCAGGCTGGTGGTCTGGAGGAGTTCAATTCTCAGGGCTCCAGGGTTGAGTTCTGGGCTATTTCTATCTAGAGAAGAGTTGATGGTCAAAGTGGTGATTGGAGCTAAGTGACAAGCAGCTTCCTGTCTCTCCCTCTGAGGTTTCCCTGCCCACCACGATGGGGGCAGTGGGTCGGCAGTTTGTGTTGGGGGGCAAGGTAGGCCCCCCCCTTCACAGGGGCCTGCAATTGGCCAAGTCAGCCCAGATCAGGAATATTGTGGATCAGCACATTTGGGGAAGTGCACTGGTGACCTGGGCAGAGTCCATAAAAGGGGAACTCGTAACCATGGCCATCACACACTGGAAGAGCTGGGCATGTTTTACCTGAAGACAAGGCTTCCAAATATCCGAAGGGCTGTCTAAGAAGAGGGGTCCGACCTTGCCAATACAGTGCAGAGCTACAAACAATGGGGGGAAGATGCAGAGAGGCGGTTTTCTTAGGAAAGAAAGTTTCCTAATAATCAGAGTTATCCTGAAGTGCAAAGGACTACCCGCCCTTTCCCTGAAACGCTGGCCAGCTACTCCTAAAGCATGCTGGTTTTCTGTACACCAGATACAGACAAGACCTCTGACATGCCTTCTGACTCTGTGAGATGGGTCTGGGCCCCATTCCATTTCCATTTTCCACTGAGGCAAGTCACTTCCTCTGCGAGCCTGTCACTTCAGTAAAATTGGGAGAAGAAACTTCCCTCAGAGAACTGTGGTGGGAATCAAATGAGAGAACCTCTGGAAAGCCTCCCCTTCCCAGGCCACCTTCTATCTACTCTGTCTGCCCCATTACTTACATGTTGGCTCCCTCATTAGAACACAAGCTCCTGGAAGGCAGGCTTGGCGTTTCTGCCTTGCCTCCTGTGCCCAGGGCCTAGCACATAGCGAGTGCTTTAGAAGCGCTTGTGGATTATGGGAAGGCCTTTTCATAGATTGTCAAAGGGCCATATAGATCTGGAGTACCTCTCCCACTACTCTCGCTGCTTCTTTTGAAATCAATGAGTTTGTAGGTGTGGGTATTCCCTCCACCAGGGTAGACTGAATTCCCTCTATGACTCAGCCAGCTTTCTGAGAACTGCTGTGGCCAAGAGAGTGACAAGCATCTCCATACGGTGCTTGGGCAAGCAACACACATATGGTGTATGGCTGGGACCATACTGGAAGCCTTTCTAGAATGCCACAGCCCTGCAGTCCACTGGAAGAGCATTAAGGAACCAGGGTCAGCTCCATGCCACACTGACACAGAGGACAGTAGACACAGGCATCCTTGTAACACAAATAATGGCGTGACATTATAACAATTGACATTTTATTCAAGAAGCAAGGGTGACTAAGGGAGAAAGGGAATAATGAAGTGTCACATAGAATTAAAGCCCAGATCATAGAACAGTAAGTTGGAGAACTAGTCCAACCCACTTAACAGATGAGGACACAGAGGCCCCAAGAGGTAACATGGCTTCCTCAAGATCCTGTAACCAATAAATGGCAGAGTTGGGGCTCAAAGTCAGGGCTCTGGAGGCCTTCAAATCTAGCATCTCCCAGGGAGGTCTGGAAATAGCAGTTTATCCACAGGACAACTGGATATCCAGGGAGAGAGTTTGAATGCAGGAAGACAGGGTCTGGTGGTGGAGGTATTCAGACCACCAGGGCTGCTAGAACATACACCAAAGGGAGTGAGATTTTAGACCAGGTCAGGGTTACGCTGACTCCAGGGTTAAATGATAAGATCACAACAAACCCACTCTCAACAGGCAAGACAGTACCTATGTTGTTTTGGGAGCACTGATCTGCCTGAGGTTTACACAACGAGAAAGAAATATGGATTTGAAAACTTTATGGGGGGCACTGAAAGGTCAGGAAGGCTGATGCACTATCCCTGCTCACCCTCCTCCGCTGGACCAGCGATTGCCTAGCTGGGATGTACTGATAGGTTTCTACAGCTGCCCTGGCAGGAGGGCCTGGATCCCAGGGGTGTCAACTAGTTCTCACAAACAGCAGCTGGAAAACATGATAGCAATCTCCAAGTCCAAATGGCACACATACAGAAGAGAAACTAAGACATGTTTCATTTGGTCCCAAAGGCATTACTAGAAGCAAAGAGTAGAAAAAACTTCTTGACAGAGCCATCCAAAAACAGAACAGGGACTTCTGATGGTCCTGGAAGGTTCAAGGAGAAGCTGGACACCACTTGCTGAACACATTACAGTGAGGATCCATTCTCGGGTACAGGTTTCACCAGTTATCTCTGAGCTCCCCTCCAACTCTGAGATGGGGCTGGCCCTGACTGCCTGGGCATCTGCACATTCCCAGAGGTGTACTTGTTGATGCCCGTCATGACAGTTATCCCATGGACCATTATTATCCTGTGCCCTTGGCTACTCCTCAAAAACGGACTGAGACTGGCATCGATAAAGGCACCTAGCATGACTTCTGGGGGCTCCCACCCTTTGGCACCGCCAGTCATCAGAGCATTGTTGCTACAGCAGCATTCTGGTATGTTGCTGGATAAGATCAGAGATTAGCCTAAATATCATTCCAGCATCCAGCCAGCAGTAGCCTCAGCTTTCTTATAGGACACATTCCTTTTGTCTCTGCCTACCATCCTCGTGGCACACACAGATCTGAGGGTTGACAATGCAATGGTGAATACATTAGAATTTTAATTAGAGGGGTCAAAGTTCAAGTCTGTTGCGCAGAAGTCTTCATGGAGCAGGCCGGTGCAGGAGAAAAGAACCCTGGATTCAGGCTCTGAGACCCTGGCTGTGAATTAAGTTAAGTTCTTCTACTCATAACCTATGGGACCTTAGGCAAGTGAATTTCCCTTTCCAGGACTCTCCTTCATCTCTCCATAGAGGAGAGGACCCCATGCAATCAAAGGTTCCTGCCAGCTTTAAACCCCATGACTCTACAGCCTTCTCTATAAGCTGTGGTACATAAGAACCTGAACTAATTATGCTAAACCCCTTCCAATGTTCTTGGTTTGGCTTTAGGCATGAATCCCCACTTAAAAGTTCGGGGAACATTTTCAGAAGTCTAGATTTCCCTGGCAAAAACCAAACGGAAACTGTATCTTTAATGATGTGTCAACGTCATATTCACTTACTTAGGAACGTGATTTCCTTTCGTTGCCAAGGCAGCCCCAGTTGCTGTGGCAACCATGCAATAACAGGGATGCTTTAAAAGAAACAAACTCCACTCACCTGCACAAAGATGCCCTTGTTCCTGTATTCCGCATGGAGGCACTGGGAGAAGAAATCCACAAAAGCCTGCATGAGGTGGGAGGGGGAGAAAAAAAACACAGAGATGACATCAATCGGCTGATTTGTTGTCTTGGAAACAAGAAATAATCTGGCAACCAGGAAACGTGCAGGTTCCTCACCGTTGGTTTTACTTTAGATAAAGACTGAGACCTCAGACAATGCAACACAACAACAAGTTGGCTTTTGACAGCAAAGCCATCATCAAGCCAGATTCTGGTTAAGCAGATTAGGCTGGTCTGATTAGGACTCAGTGGGAAGAAGTCCTCTGGAGCCAGTTTGGGGTCAAGGAAGCAAGCACGACGCTTCCTGGGGCTAGAAGACGTGGCAAGGCTCAAGGTCTGGCTCGACCATTTGCCACCTACGTGACCAGCTTATCAGTGACATCAAAAAAAATGCTCTAACCTAAGGGAGTGGCTGTGACAAACAAACATGAAACGCTACAAAAATCAGAGTCGTCATCCTCCTCCTCCATCTGCTTATGATTCTGGTCATTTGGTAGAACATAATCGTCCCAAGTTCATTAATTTAATTTCATAATTCTACTACTTTCCAAGAAGGATTTTTTTTATTCCTAGCTACTAAAACACATAACCCCTCTCTTCCAATCACAATATGAACAAAAGCATAGTCAGAATTCTGTCTGAGTTCTGCGAGCTGGAAGGGGACACTGAGACCAACAGTCAAGGGTCCTCTGGGGAGGGGAGATCCAGCAGGTGCAGACACATGAGAGAACACTTTCCATCTTTTCCAAAGCAATAAGCTGGAGTCCCCTTTCAGGAAGGTAAGAGGATGAGCCCATCCCACCTCTGCAGCCTGAGTGCCTAGTAAGCACCTGGCACATACATGGGAAACATCTGATCGACTGTGCTTTAGGTATAATGCATGTTCTATCATGCCTGACTTTCAAGGCACTGAGCTGACAACATTCTGGTTAATGCGGCAGAACGGGAAGCAAGTCTCAGATTCCACTAAGCCTTAAAGAAGCAATCCATTCTACAGGCTCAGGCCATTGGCATATGCACATGGGTATTTCCCTCGCAGCTCAAAAAAGGGGTGCGTGTGTATGTGTGTTCTTTCAAAAGAGGAGCAGTCATATCAGTGTCTCAGCAGCTGACACAAACCAAAGAAAATGTATGTATTGTAGGCAGTGGTTTGGCTCTTTTCTTTCCCTAACGACACTGACAGAGTAAAGTCAGGCCTTATTGCATGCTACAAAGGCACACATCATTTCAGCTATTTAAATGAGCATCCCCCGTTCAAAGTATTATGCTACCAAGGTTTTCTCTTACAAACATGAGGCATCTCCAAGGGACCTCCCAGCTCATTCCCTGTCTCCACGCTGTGCTACGTTCTGTGTGTGAAGATCATGTAATGAGTGACCCAGAGCAGGACATGTGCTTTGACGTTGCCCCACTCTGCTCCAGTAGTGGGCATGGTCCATGCAGAGCCATTTGTACTTGCATTCATGAGAAAGCTGTACTGTGCAGCCACAGCACGGAGCTCAAAGGTTGATACAGTGACAACATACTTGCACCCCAATGAACAAATGGAGCGAGAGTGTGTCTTGAGGGAACAATGACAACTATCCTACTCAGAGAGCTCGTTCTGCACAGATCACTGCAGGAAGCACAAACATGACTAGTTCCATTTTAAAGATGAAGAAACAGAGGCTCCTTTCCAAGATCAGCCCCAGCACATCTCACCCTCAGGCTGGTGCCTTTCCATGACCCCAGTCTGACTCTTACCAAATTATGTGGTTCTTGTAACAGCTAACATTTCTGTGGATTTGGGATCATGTCTTCTATAAGTGTAAGGTGTATAATGTTACCATACTGAAAGAGTAACAAATGGTTCTATTCAAATGTGAAAGTCACATGTGTGCCCTTTTCCTATCCTATTAAAGGAAGTTATTACCTTTGTTTAATTAAGAATACATCCTGATAAGACTGCTGAGATGTCACTAATAAACTTCTGAAAAGAACTATATTCAAGGCAATCTTTGCTGAGTAGCCGTCCAAGGCGCTGCCCATAATTCTCCTGCTGTGGTTTCTTACCGCAGGTCACACATCCGAAGTTCTTCCAGTACATCAGAATAAAAAATAAACCTAATAACTAGGAATATTGCTTTCTCTTTTGGTAAAATATTATGAAAATAAATTTGAATGTGCTGAATAGGAATAAGTGTCCCTTTTCTTACTTCTAGAGACAAGTTGAGAAAAAGTTAATTACCCATTATCTTAAATGGAAAAGCATGCCTAACAGACTAAATGGTAAAATTCTATCCACTTAAAAAACTGGTTTTTTGAGTCTCTTCCATGCACTGGTTTCCCTGTATATTCTAGTGATCAGATTCTCTTGTATTTCTCAACATTCTCCCTTCTTGTTCCCAAGATAGGTTTGATGACATTGAGTTCCCTTGTGCATGGGGAGATGACAGGAAGAGCACACGACCCTACCCCCAGTGTAGAGATGGATTTACACTGATGATCCAGCCTGGTTAGCTTCCAATCTATACTGAACGCTGACCCACTTAAGAGGTGGTTGGCCAGGGTTAGAAAAGTTCACAGGTCCACATGGAAGATGACGCCATATGCTTGGTCCCAAGAACGCTAGGTTCATAGCAGCCACAGACAGCTTGAGCAGAGGCCCAGCCCTCCATGGCTCGTGGGAGTTTGGCAGCAATGACCACAACATTAACTTATAGGCACTTAGCTCTCCAATATGTTGGTCAATACGTTAGAAAACAACATAAGCGAGGCTGTGAAAATTGTTTCCAAAACCCTTACAGGCTGCTTTTCCACTTCTGTTATACGTGTCCATAATCACCATTGCTTTTTATGTAGAAAGTTAACTCACTGCTATGGAAAAATGGAGTCTTCGAAGAACAAGAGGTCTGAGTTTGACCCTCTTATATACCACAGCCAAAGGACCATCAGACCATAAACTCTATGGAAGGGAGCCTATGTTTTATGTAAACTGTTTATTCTTAAAAACTGAGTATAGCTCTCCGCACAGTAGGTACTAAATAAATGTTTGCTGAATGAATGAAAGGGTGCAAGCTAGTCATTTAAAACAGATTTAAAGTTCAAATGTTCCTCAACTTAGAGTAATACCTAGATATAACTTTTCCCGCAGCAACAGAATTGGAAATTCATATTTTCACATACAGGAGATGCCAAACTAGATTAGGTCAAGTCTATGAGCCTATGGTCAAACTAGATGAGTGTTCTTTCCCTTCCAAAAGGGGCAAAGAACATTTTGGTTCTTCTTTCTGGTCCATTTTTAAACTGACAATAATAAATACACAAAGGAGCAACAAGTTCATTAATATGGGAACTTAATCTACCACAACAGGTCACAATCTATCTATGATTTAGTAGATAAATCATGGGGATCTTCCTGAAACCCACAGATTTTACATGAATTGCCTGGGGAAGTGTCAGAAGATCTTCCTGAACTGCCATCTAGCAATAGAGTCATTCTGCTATTCTCCAAGAAGGAAACTACAAGAAATTCAAACTTCTATCTCTTCTCACTTAATCTACTCCAACCTTTGTTTTCCCCAAATAAACTTTACCTTGGTTGCTGAGTAAACAGTCAGCAGTGGAATTGGGTACATGCCACTGGCAGACGAGATGTTCAGAATTGCACCTTTAGATCTAAAAGGAGGAGGAAAAGACCGAACATGTAAGAAGAATGATAGGCATTTCACATTTCTACGTTTATTCATCAACTCCTCTCCCCAGATCATCTCTGAAAAGTTTGTAGTACAAGCTCTGGTCTAGACATTTTATGATGAGAAGGCTACAGCTCTGAGGGCTCGATGGAGTATGGCGCATCTACACAGAAAGACATCAGTCTGAAACTTCATTTCCTAACTATTTACTTAATCCAGATTTAAACTGACCCACAGTCACCACTGCAGCATTGCCTAGGATAGACGATGGTCACTGGGAGAAGCACAACTCCACCAGTAACAGGATCCATTTCACAGAAAGTTGGCTACATTAATTTTCAATTTATGTCCCAACTGCATAGAGGTACAATCCAAGATAATTAAGAGTTTCCTCCTAAGGCTCCCCCTCCATGGACGACGAAGCAGTACTGCAAGCCACCAAACAAAAAGAAACCTCACACATAAAAGCCTCTAGGAAGGTCTGCGTCTTCAATTACACCTTTTCTAGCCACTGCAGGTTTTTCTCTTCTGGGAGCTGCTGCACTCATTCTAGCATCTAATTAGAAGCCCAAATAACACTTAACTGTCAGCTGTGTCCAGGACACTGTATTTCATTCTGGGAGATCAAATACCATACGGTTCCTAAGCTTGAGAACTTCAAGTTCAACCCGTGCCAAAGGGAATCATCATTGACTCTGCATCCCTGCTCCTCTTCCTGACTTGCCCATTTCTGTCAATGGCACCTTCAATCTCCATAATCCTAACCTTGGAGTCACTGTCCCCTTCACTCTATGCACCAATGAAGTCACCAAGACCCATTCACTCTTCCTCTGCAACATTCCTTGGAGTCATCTTTCACTGGTCATTATTCCCATTGCTGTCACACGTTAGCTCAGGCTGCCATCACATCTCATCAACCTTATCCTAACAGTAGACTGACAGATATTCCCTGCCTTTCCGGCCTGGAACCACATCACTCCATCCTATACCCTGCTAGGTGGTTGATCTTCCAAGGGACAGGAACATGCTACTCACTGCACTTCTTGAAAACCATCATGGGCTCATACCGGCAAAGAAGAAGGTTCTCCACCATCTGACTCCAACATGCCTTGGACAACCCTGTCATACATGATAACAGCCTGGTAATGGGTCTCCCTCATACAGTCTCTCTTCTACTCAGCTGCCAAAGTGAGTAACACCTGCATTTTCTAAAATGCAGGTGTTAACGTGTCTCCCCTGCCTCAACAAACTTCAATGCTCCCCAATTACCTCCACGATCATATGTAAAAAAAAAACCAAAAAAACAAAAAAACCACCCTCTGTTTGGCAGTCAAAGAGCTCTATAACCTGGTACCTTTCCCAACCTTTGCAGTCTTCTCATATATTACACACCCCACTTTCGCACCCATTTATCCTGTGATCCAGTGAGTTTGGCCTCTTTTCTATTCTTCGCACAGGACAGATGATCTCCCCATACTTCTGGTCACCTTCCCTGGCTGTCCCCTACACCTGGAATGCTCTCCCTCCTCATCTCTACCTCCTGGCTTCCCTAGCTTTCTCCAAGTCCAAGCTCAAACCCTGCCATCTACAGGAAGCCCCCGTCCTCAGGGGATCACTTCCAGTCAACACTGTCCACAGCTTGTCTGTCCAGAGTTGTTTGCCCATAGTCTCTCTCTTTAGATGGGGAACTCCTCAAAGTCTTCTGCCTGTCTTTGTATTCCCACAGTGTCCGGCACACAGCAGGAGTGGAACAAACATGGTCCCACTTCTACACAATGGCCCTCCTAGACTTGAAGAAAACATTTCTAGTCTCCTAGGTCTTCTGGTCTCAACCTGCCTAGGTTTCTTTAATCTGTCCTCCTTATGGCATCATCGTGAGGCCATTCACCATCTACGCTGCCCTCCTTTAGGTATTTTTCCATTTTCCAATGTTCTTCCTGAAATGTGGTCTCCAGAAAGCAATATGCCCCCAAATTGTCTATATGTGGGCTGACCAGGGTACAACATGACACAATTTTTACCCATCAGGTCCTGCTTACTCTACTTTAATGTAGCCTCAGACTGAATTGGCTTTTGGCTGTCATATTACACAGTTGACTCATACTGAGTTTGCAGTCCATTAAGAGCCCCAGATCTTTCCCAAATGAATTCCCTGCAATCTAGCCCTCTCGTAGTTGGCGAAGTCGATTTCTTTTAGTTCAACTTCATGATTCATGGTCCCTATTAAAATTCCATTTTATGAATTTTTCCAGGAATAGAAGTCAAGTTCATTTTTTGAAACTTGTGATAACCACTGACCCTTCCTCAAGCCTATAGGAGCTCCCAATCCCTAAGAGCTTTCAAAGGTTAATCAAAGTGGTCCTACAATGCCATCTGCCAGTTATTTCATACTCTAAAACATCTGTCCAAGCCCAGTAATTTGAACCCTACGGGAGCAGCTACATGCTGACCAACTAGCCTTGCTGATCTTGGACTTTCACTCTCCATGGACCATTTTTGTTCTGTCCTTTCTTGTCCAAAGAACCAAATTAAGAGTTGAGTTGTTCAGCCTTCTTGCTCTCCCATGTCATAATCATTCCACCAACCTCCAGCCATAGTTCTGTCCCTTCTTTGGTACAAGTCTTGTCCCCAAACACACAAAAAGGCAACCATGCCTTTTAATTGTTTTCAGTGTGTCTGACCTTGGCTCATGTGCTCCAGACCCAAAAGCTTCCTGGATGGTGTCAGAGCTGAGAGAGGTATGGCAGGATCTGCCACAGGCCTAGCTCCGCTGTCCAAGCCTTTAGAACCCAGGGTCACAGCCATTTCATGACAAGGAGAGTCAGGAGGACTCAAAGGAGGAAGGCTCATAAATGCTCTTAAACAAGTGAATGCATATTGTGCTGTGCCATACTGTACTTGATTTGTGGGTGCTTGGATGTCAAAGAACCAATTCCACATGGCCCATGAGTGCCTCCAGCTAGTCTAACTTTGGCAGAACAATTCCAAATGTCTCCACACTCGGCTCCATGAGGCCGCCCTGCTGCTGAAGGATCAGAGGCCTGCACTCGACCTCCAGCCCGGCCACTAACTTGCTACTGGACTTCAGCCAGACACATCATCTTGCTACGCTTCCGTTTCCTCCTCTGGAAAATGAGAAGGCAGCTCTAGAACTGAAGGTCTTAATCTCTTCTATGGCCACCTGGTGAGGCCAATGGAAACCTTCTCAAGAAGCACGTCTCAGAATTCAAAGAGACAAATTATAAGGAAAACTTCCCACCCAGAGAATCCCTAAGGCCCTTCCTAATTCTAATGCCAGAGGACTTTACACCTTCTTACGTGGTGGGCCTCCAAGTGCTCTGTGCCACACACAAAGGGCAAATCTGGCGATGAGAGGCACTCCAAGGGGAAGGGAAGGAGTCAGAACCTAATGTTTACTGCATCTGTAGTTGAAAAAATAAATCAGGAAACTGTTGAGAGAGAACACCATCTCAGCCAGAACGAAGAGCCAGGCCTTCTCCTGACACACTCTCGGAGCACAGCATCCCTCTCCTAAGCCATGAGGCGTCTGCAGGCTGGCCCGTGCCTGGCATCACATTCCTTCATTTCTTCATTTGAGCTTTCTCTTTTTAAATAATGGCTACAGCTGTGGTGCTTACTGAGGACTGACGGCCTCGCTGTGTCAACATCCCCTTCTCTAAAGATCATCACAAACTTCAGCACTGGAAGGGACCTCAGAATTCATCTCCCACAATCCATTCATTTTACAGATGAGAAAACTAAGATCTAGAGAAATGAACTGATTCGTCTTCCAGCTGGAAAACGCACAAGCAGAGTCTGAATCTAATTCCTTGGGGTCAAAATTATCATCTGCTTCCCCTGCACTACTTGTAAAAATCTATTCTTTGAGTATAATGGGAACAACGAATGGACTACATATTACATGGTTTTTATATCTAACTACACTTTACTAAGCTAAGCATGTGACACAGAGGATCTCACTGAATTCTCACAATAACCCACCAGGTGAGTGCTACATGGACTGCCCCATTTTGCAAATAAGAAAATCGAGGTTTGGACAGCCTCTGAGGCAGAATCTGAACCCAAGTCTGTTATGGCAGCAAGCCAAGGCTCACTTTTCACATTCAGCCTTGTGAAATTGTGAGTTTATTCAGGGCTGAGATGTCATGGGAGTTGTTATGGGGAAATGTTATTATGTAGGGCACATTACATGAAGTGCTACTGTTTCTATTAATTTGCTATCACACTCTCCCTTCTCATGCTGCAAGGTATGTAATAGGCCGACCTAGTGCTTGCCTGAATTATCACAAATTCTCTATTGGTGTCACCTGAATGCGCAATTTTACTTGTTAGTAGTGCATGCACATAAGCAGGGGGATGCACCTTTGGACGACCATGCAAACAAAAGGCTTTTTTCAAATGTACTTGTATTTCTAGCTTCAATGCCCTGCCTAAGCAGAATTTGTGACACCAAGGCAGTTTCCACAGCAGAGGCAGACTCATGAATCCTGCTGTATCAAGCAAGGAAGGAAAAAAAAAAGGTCTGTGCTTAACCACACACCCAGAACCACAGGAGACAAACTCCACTCTCCTAGGACTTGGAAAGCCTTTTGGGATTTATGGTGGCAGTCCCCAGTCAAGTGTTTGCTGCATCCACTTCCCCAGGCCATAACACACCTACCCCTAGTCCATTTATGTGTCCACAAAGATTAGTCATTTACTACTCAGCGATGCCACAGTCTTTACTGATCAGATTGCTTAACTGCAAACAACCACAATTCCACAAAGTCTCTCACAGGACAATAAATAAGTGACGTCCTGGTACCTGTAAAATGCCATGATAGAAAAGCTGAAGAGGCAACCAGTGAGAAAGTAACATCTTTACTGGAAAATACACTTTTATGATTTCCAAGCCTGTGGCTTACCTGGGAACCTGCCCTGTCATGGTCTAAAATGCAGTCAGTCTTCCTGGTAAAATATGGTACCCACTATATCTCTCCTACTTGGTGATTTGGAAGGCTTTGGAAGGAAGCCTTCATGATGAAGCAAGGTTAAACTGAGACAGAGTCCCTTTATTTATCACTGAGACAAGAGGCTTGTGCTCTCTTCCAGGTTTTTTGCTGTTGTATGGCATCTGTATTGTAAGAGGAAGCCATGGTACGGTAGGATGAACACTGGATTTGGGAATCAGGAGCCCTGGGTTCAAATCTCCACTCTACAATGAGGTTACTTTGGAATCTTGAACAAGTCATTAACCTTCCCCCTGGCCCTCAATTTCCTCATATATAAAATAAGGAGGCTAGATGACCTGATCTTTAATGTTCTTTCCAATTAAAAAAAAACCTATGATTCATAACAAATCGGCAATCAACAACTCTTAAAGCAGTTACTATGTACCAGGCTCTAGGACGAGGCTAAGTACTGGGGCTATCAGTACAAAGGATGCAACGGTACCTGCTTACAAGGAGTTCACTAACAGGAGACAGAAGTTACAATCAATAACTAATGAGTGAATGAAGACCATAAATATAAAGTTAACAAATTGCAAATATGCACCAAGTAGTTAAACACAAGGAATCTGTCATGGAGAGGCCTAGCAGCTGAGGGATCAGGACAGGCTTCAAGCAGAAGATGACGCTTGAGCCGCATTTTAAAAGAAGAAAGGGACTCCATAAAATAGAGCTAAGGAGTGAGTATATTCCAGGCACAGGGGCTGAACAGACAAAGACACTGAGGCAGGAGATGCAGCAGAGAGAGGATTAGTTTGGTTGGATCACAGAGCACAGAGGGAGACTGTCCAATGAGGCTGTAAAGGTTGGGGGGCCAGGTTGTGGAGGATTTAAAAAACTAAACAGAAGAATTTATATTTGGTCCTAAAGGCAATAGGAAGTCACTGAAGTTGGCTGGGTAGGACGCTGACACGGTCACTCCGAGCTTACAAGAAATCATTCTGGCAGCAGTGCAGTGGAGAGACTGAAATGGAGGCAGACTCAAGGTGGGGAATCTGATTCGGAGTCTGCTGATCAGAAGTCTAGGTAAGAACCAATGGCTGCAAGAGCAGAAAGGGGGGTCATGGTTTGGGGAAGCTAAAATGGCAAGATTTGGCAAGTGACTGGATGGAGGGGTGGCAGCGAGTTGGAGAATCAGAAAAATGCCTAGGTTATGACTGGAACGATGGTGGTGCTTCTGAAAGAAAAAGGGAAGCTGGGAAGATGTAGAAGGAAAGATATGTTTTAGACATGTTGAGACTGAAATGTCTCAGGAAAATTCAGTTAGAAATGTGCAGGAGGCAACTGGTGATTCGCAGAGGAGAGACTGGGGCTAAACAGGGAGATGAGAATTAAGTTTCTAGACATGACATATGAACCTTTAGGGATGGATGAAAGTACCAAGAGAGAATGGAAAGACAGAAGAAGGCCAGAATGGAAGCCAAGGTTAACACACCCACATTTTAGGGGGTGAGATATGGATGATGAGTCAGCAAAAGGGGACTACAGAGGAGAACCAGGAAAACCCACAGAGGTGAGAGCAGCCAGGAAGAAAGGATGGTCAATAGGGTCAAAAGCAGCACACAGGTCAAGAAGGATTAAGTCCAAGAAAAGGAAACGGCAATTAAGAGATAACTGCTAACTCTGGACAGAGTTCCGTGGAATGAGAAGGTTGGAAGGCAGATTACAAAGGGTTGAGAAGTAAGTGAATGGGGAGGAAGCACAGGGACAGTACATGTCTTAGGGAGTTGGGCTGAAAAAGGGGAAAGAGATATAGGAGAGATATAGGGGAAAACAGAGCCTGTAGACGCCATGTTTATCTTGTCGGATTTTATACTGCACTTAGTATCATCAGGTATTTGACTGTTTGTCCCTTAAAAACATAGTGTTTGATCAAACTACCTGTAAACTTGTTCATCTAAACATCAGTTGAACAAAGTAAAAATATCTAGTGAAGGCTTTTTAAGGATTGGGGAGACTTGGGGCATGTTTGAAAGTAGTAGAAAAGGAACCAGATGATAAGAAAAGGTTGAAGATTTCAGAGCAGAAGACGATAGTGCCTACATTCTGCTGCTGAAGATGGTAGGGTTCAAGCACATGCATAGAAGGTTGTCCTAAAAGAAGAGGGGAAGCAGGGGACAATGGGAGATGATATGAAGGGATCTTGAAATAAAGAGAATAAGAGCTGACAATGAACGGCCTTCACTTTTTCAGTAAATAAGAGGTAAGATTCTCATCGGAGAGGAGAAGAGAGGAAAGAGGAGGAGGTGTAGGGAGCTTAAGAAGGGAAGAGACTTGGAAAAGCTTTTGTGGAGATGAATCCTGGATGACACTTTCCAGTCTTGTTTCTCTTACGGAAACTTCAGGTGCATCAGCTTCTTGGGGCAGCTCCCTGGCATACTGCTTAAAGTGCCAGGCCTGGAGCGAGGAAGACCTGAGTATAAATCCGGTCTCAAATCCTCACTAGCTGTATAACCCCACACAAATCACTTAACCTTGTTTGTCTCAGTTTCTTCATTGTAAATGAGCTGGAGAAGAAAATGGTCAGTCACTCTAGTATCTTTGCCAAGGTAATCCCAAATGGGGTCACAAAGAGGCAAACACGACTGAAATGACTGGACAACACCAGCTTCAGGTATTGCAGGGTCACAATGCTGACTCATCCTGAGCTGAACTGCTGCCCTCCTCTTCCTCCTCAGCACAGGGTCCAGCCATGCTCACCTTCCTGCTTTTCCTCACACATTCATGGCTTGGCACCAACTGTCCCTCGTGCTGGCACCACACTCCCTTTCTTGTCTCCACTGTTTATAATCCCTATTTTCCCTCAGAGCTATCTAAAATTTACCATCCTAAGTCATATTCTCTCTGGAACCTCAGTTGTGTTAATGAGCAAGGAGAAAAATGAATATTTCTCTTAAATTAATAAACAATTACTGAATTAAGACCAGGATTTTTCAGAAGCTTGTAGGTTGTCCAGTCTCTGAAGGACACTGCTGATAATGAGACTGAATTAACTTTCTCCTCAATCTTGAACAGATCCCACCAGGGTAAGGGAAGTCTACTGCACTCTACACAGGTTTTGGTGGGAATAAATTCTTTGATTAGCCTGCCCAAGGCTGGACAATTTAGAATTAAATGACACAACCAGTGCTTCTTTAGAATAGGTCTTCCTCTCATTGTAAAATTCATTCTCTCTCATTAATTGTTAACCAATCAGGGTTGACTGCCACCTACTCTTCCAAGGGCATACAAACCGTGAGCCCAGCATCATGATTCATCTTTGGCATTCGAGAGTGTCATTGACCAATTTTATTGGTAATATGCTAGTATTATCAATAGTGATTAATTACTCAGAAATTATGTTTTTTGAACTTTTTAAATGTCACAGTACAGAGATAATGCCTGAACTCTATTTATCTCCTAGGTCCTATATCAAGATCCAGTAAAATACTGGAAAGCCATTTGTAAACTGAAACGTGGTCTACAAGACACGGTGGCATTGATATTGTTACCATTATAACCGATCTCTGCTTCAGTTCTCTTCAGTTCAGTTCAATAACTGTTAAGCACCTACAGGTAAGGAACTGGACAGACAAAAATGAAATAGACCCTGCTGGCACATCCCCGTGGGAAGAAGACAAGAGGAGATAAATAAACCCCATCCGGAAGAACACCTGATTCTCCTTTTAGTCTCAGTCTCACCCTTCACGTACTACCAAAGTCATATTTCTACGTACTGCTCTGACCACATCACTCTCCTGCTCAAAAACCATCAATGGCTCCTCACTGCCTATTAAATAGCACTCTACTATCTTGGAATTCAAGGCACTTGACCATCTTGGTTTTCTTTCCAACACTTTTCCAAATTGGACTGCTTCCTGTTCCTTAATCTCATGACACCTCCTCTTGCCTCCATATCGTTGCCCATCCACTCTCCCTCTTCAACAGCCCCCCGTACGCCCTCCCAAAATAGACTTCTCCTCACATCTGCCAACATCCTCCCTCTTCCAGTTCCAGGGATGCTTCGTCTATGAAGTCTTCTCTGAGTCACAACATCACAGAAAGTCTACACTGGGAAGGATCTCAGAATCAATTCTGTCCAGTCCATACCGAACAAAAACATACCCTACAACATCCTCAACAAATGGCTATCCAGCCTCTGCTGGGGGAAATCTCTAGTTGGGGAAAAGGTAGGAAAAGGAATACTCACCACCCAAGAAAGCACACTCTGCTCCTGCACAGCACTACTCGCCAGATTGTCATATTCTATGCTACTTCCACCCAATGTTGCTATGTCTGCCCTCCTTCCTTGAACCTCGCAGGTCAGCCTGTTTGCCTCTTCTGTGCATGATTCATCATTTTCTAACTTGTCTAACAGTAATCTACGGGCACGCCTCACCAACCCTACTAAGTTAGAAGTTCCTGGAGAGCAGAGACTAGAACTCTTTTCAACGACACCAAGATCATCACATTTAGATGGCAATATCAGTCCCCTGGTACATCGTGGAGAAAGCACTACAGGACACAAAAACAGAAAGCTGGCTCGAAACAACTAACTCCACACCGAGAAGACCTTTGTAAGCCACAAAATTCACTTCAACTCAACAAGCATGTAATATATACTAAATGCCTGTTTTACATAAGCACTATGCTAAGGGCTGGGGCTACAAAAACAAAAATGAAAGCAAATCTGCCTTTGAGGATCTTGTAACACTCTTCAGGGGATTAAGAAATGAATCCTCAACATCTCTGAAAGACAGGAAGACACTTAACAAATGGGATAACCAAACTATGGATGTTATTATCACCAAAGAACTTTGAGGCATTAGTTAGGAACTGACCCAGAAGCTAAGTATCTCATCTCAACACACTCTTTGAGAACTTACGTAAACAGCATCGTTGCTACAAATGAGAAGTGAGCCCAAAGTATTTTCAGAACAATATCTATAGTCGGATGATCTCTTTAGTCGCAGAAGGGCTTGGAAGAACATAAGATCCCCTAGTGGTGGGTGGCTAGCTTTAGTCCTACCATTGAAAGTTTTAAGGACCTACACCTCAGGTGTACCATGTTAGGATCATAAATGATTCCTTGACTGAGCAACTGAGATAACAGACAGTCCTTGGACTAGTAATATCAATGACAGGTCCAAGTGGGAGATGTGCTTCACAAGAGCTTTGTCCACTGCTCAGGAAGATGTCCAGCAAGGATGCCAAATAGAAGAGGTATAGCCCACAGACTGTGAAGTGAGTCAGACGCTTCTGCTGTTTGTAGGTGACATTGTGCTGACTGCATCAATCCTTGGAACACTGCCAAAGCTCCACATGAGATTCACCATCACTCAAGAACAAAATCTATCCATATAGAAAACCATTCCAATAAAGAATGCCTATTATTGAAACTATGAAATGCTGCTGGAAGGACAGCCCATGGAGGCAGTCCATCAGTACTTGGATCTTAGACATCCATGACAGTTGGAACAATAAAATGAGCCCAGAATTGAGTAGTAGGGGAGTTCTATCGTATTTGGGAAGTGGGGCAGCACTTTCAATGATCCCTAAGCTTTTTCCTGAAACTCTCCCATCTTTTCCAGACCAATATTTCTTGGGTTGGCTACAAATCAAAATGGTTACAATCTTTGAGGGATCAAAACTATGGCCTGTTCAAAGGGCAACAGAAAGACATACAATGTGTAAATAGGCTTCTAGAGTGTACTACCCATGGAAAAATGTCTGCAAAAGGTATCACAGAGAGGAACAATCAGAAAAGGAGGTGGGCTGATCCGGTAGTGAGGAGAAATAGCAGATGGCCAGACACCCAGCAAGCTGCGCTGACACTCACCCATACACTATCCAAAGACAGAGAAAAAGGCCCCTAAGCCATTGGGCAAACCCTTTGTGCAAGATTTATTATAGGATATGGGTAAGAAGGGCAAGGATGAGTCATGGTCTGTACTGTAAAAGAGGGAACTCATGCTAAGTGCAGTACACACAAAGCAAACCTACTAATGTCTACTGAGGTAAGGACGTGAAAACCAAAAAATGGCCCAATGCTAGCCCTGAAAGAACTTACAGTCTACCAGGGTATGGGGGGATGGGGTTGGGGGAGGGGGAGAGATGCACCATGCACAGAGATGAGCATTACAAAACATCAAAGGTGAGAGTTGCAAATGAGATACCCAAAGTGCTCTAAGAAAATATGAGGAGAGAAAAAACACTTGGAGCTGAAGAAATAAGGAGAGGTTCATTGAAATGACAATGTGTGAGCTGAACTGGAGATAGAGGAGGGAGTACGGGCCAAGCATGGCCAACTTGTCTAGAACAGATGGTAGGTGAAGGAGAGGTATTGTGAGACAGGATTCAAACTGTGGGCTGGAGCCAGAGGGTGCACCCTTAACTGCAGACTAATAAGGCTGCTACTACAGGCTACATGGTTTACTGTATCAGCAATAGGGAGCCACCAAAGGTTTCCGAACGAGGGAATAAAAGCCACTGAATAGCAAGATGTGGGCACTGACTAAAAGCCAATGAGAGGAAGGAGAGCAGATGCTAGAAGGCCTCTGTTGAGGTGCTGCATGTCTCAGTCCTTGAGAAGGGAGCACATATGTGTGCCTTCAAGAAGCATTACATTACTGAGTGGAAGCAGGAGATGGAAATCGATTTCGACAGGTTCCGTCAACACCCCCTGTGGAGATCTCAAACATCTATCATAAATGCAGACACCAAATCGAGAGGAGAAGCCAAGAACTCTGGGGTCAGCCACGTAAGGAGAGCTCAGCATCCAAATCCTTACTCTGCACAAATAGTGCTTTGTCGATGCAAGTTTGCAAACATTTAGCAGATGAGGAAGAATTACCTGCCCCACCAGCCCACAACATGGCGTAACGCCACCCTAAGCAATAAGGGAGAAAATAGGCTATTTTTAGCTTTTCCCAAGTTGCTATGGTAACCATCTCCTGGTTCCAGCTGTCCACAATGTTTACAATTGCAGGGAAGTGGGAAGCTCAGGCTTCCTCTCTCTCATGTAATTATGCACTTTCTACTTCTGAAGCACTAACACCACCGTCTGACTGCAGAGACGCGGCTTGAGTGATGTTGTTCTGGAGGACCGGACGTTGTTATCTCATACCCAGAACTGACCAAAGACAGCAGAGAAGAGCAAAGACCATTACTAAGGGACCCCGTCTCTCACCTCAGTGGAGTCATCCACTCCAGAAGCTCCTACCAAATCAAGCATGCCATTTACAGGCAGGGTATGTGGCAAGCTGCAAAGGGCTTAGGATATATAAGCAAACTGGGGGAAGGGGGCAGTACTCTGCCCTAGCAAGTGATGGTGGAAGGGGAAATGTGTGGTCGCACCTTCCTCTTAACCCAATGCACTGCATTTACTGTGTATTCTATATTCCTCCTTGGTCCTTAGCTTGCAGCAAATCTGATCTGGCCTGGCCTAGCCACAGTCATCAGGCTCTCCCACAAATATCCTCCCTCCTTTTTGTTCTTCTACTATAGTAGGCTCAGGAGCCTACAGTATTTCTGTGCTAGATGGAGTCAAAGAGATAACCAAGCCACAGGCTCCTGAGATGCTGCTGGAAACAACCTCCACCAACATTTGGACCAATTTAGAAAGCTGTCCTCAGGAAAGCTCATCCTTGTTTCTAAGTCCACCCAGCTCATTCAATTTTTGTGGCTTTCTCTGTTGTTTAACCTAGGTTTCTTAGTAAAATTACTCTTCAAAACCTCCGGTCTGCTTGTGTTAAGTAGGTGTTTCTACACCCAGAACCCTGAGAGGCAGTGGCTGTGACAATGTGTCTGGTGCCAAAGCCTAAAGGAGAGCTGGGATGGAAGGGGTCATCCCAGATGATGCTGAAAAACGATGAAGCTAAAGACAAGGGAGCCCCTTCCCTCTCAGGACCACAGCATCTTCTATGAAAACAAATAAGGTTTCCAGTGACTCAGTATTGTTCAAGGTAGGAATTACGTTTACTCCAAAGACAACTCAAATTTCTAATATGAGGTCAACTGATAGGCCATAGATCGCAATGTGATCATTCTCTGCTAAAATCAATCATCTCGACCAGGAGTTCTCAGCCTATTTGTGCCATGGGTCCATTTAGCCGTCTACTGAAGCCTGCAGACCTCTTCTCTGAATGCAGCTGAAGAAACAAAATAAAATACATAGGCTTACCAAGGAAACCAATTATACTAAAATACAACTGTCATGGATCCCTGATCTTGTCTAATCAAGGTCTTGGGCAAAACAGCCTCTCCACAGGCCTCTTGGGTAAGGAAGGCCTTTATGATGTGGCCTCAAAGATTCTTCCTCTGGGCTGCAAACCATCCTGTGCTAACTGACCTCCTTAACCCCATGTGGGTCTTTTTGACTCTGAGCACCTGAGAGTCTGCCTTTTGCCTCTGACGTGTCCCTGTCTTATCTGGGCTGAAACAAAGCTCTCTAGCTGCTCATTAAGGCTGATTCTACGGTTTGATGGAGCTTGCCTTCTTCATCTAGACTTCGTCTTTCTCGTCATCACACGGCCTCAATGACAGATGCTGTCTTTGTCTGACTAGAGCTAGACTCAGAAGCGAATTTGTCTTATGCTGATTCCAAAGCCCATCAGGGAGAGGACAGGTCTCATCCCATATACACAGCAATGATGGCCAACATATCCTAAGATCAATGAATTACCAAGTCACCTCAGATGATCAGCCTCACCAACTATGCAGGGAAGCAGGTGTTCACAAGAAAGGAAAAGGGAATTTCTCCTGAGGTACCATAATGCTGTCCTTATAGTGTATGATATTTTAAATATTAAGACTGCACAATATAATTCCCCAGAAGAGTAAAGCCCACTTCATTAGAGTGGGATCAAACACCATTTAAGGCCAAGGGGAGACCAGTACGTTTTTCAGGTTCTTTTCCTTACTGGGTTGGCTCCAGCTACTAGAATTATTCCACATTATGCCTGTATATAACATACACCCATTCTCCTCACCAGAATTCCAAAACAGAAGATTATGTCTTGGCTAACTAAACCCTAGTGATTTGGGTTACAAATGGAGAGGAGTGTGCAGCTTGAACAAAGGTTCTTCCCAGGAACATCCCAGGAACCCTCACCACCCCCTCAAAAGAGCAGGTTATTGAGTTAGTAGGGATGACTCAGACAGGCTCTTTAATTTGGGTCTAAAGAAGCCACCACAGCCCTGGAGAGAGGGAATAGAAAGGGAATCAAGTGGAAAAGGCTTCCACCAGCCGATGACTCACGCCAGGGCTGTGACTCACCTCAGCATCACTCCTTCAGTTAAAATGGAGGCTAGCTTGATTAGTCACCATAATGAATTTTTCAAAGAAAGGATTCTCCCCTATAAATAATACTGAATTCTGTCGATAGAGCATTTGTATGTGAGCTCATGACTCACCTTTCCACCATACCGGGCAGCACCAACTGTGTCATCTGCAAAAAAACGAGGAAAAACAAAGCATCTGTGATGACTGGGGATGCAAGCAAAGGACAAAGATGGGAGAACAGCTACCCCCCATACCCCCACCATGAAGGGAACTGAAAAGCCTCTCCCCACCGTCGCTTACTTTTATGTACCATGTAGCATTTGGCTGTGTCAAGAGTGCATAAGGAGGAACCAGATAACATCCGGAATTCTACTGGTGAGACAGGACACAATTATCCTCGCCTGAAATCTAATGGAGGTCTTGAGATTCTGAAATGGGGTGGGATTTCTGATGAGAAGGACACTTACGTGCTACCACAAGCGGTCACACTGCCCACTCACACTGCTGAGATTTCCTCATCTCCACAGACTTCCAAATGTCTTTATTTTATGGGGCTGGCCCCTTCCACAAAACTCCATCAAAAAGCAACGCACCAACAGTATCTTAAGATTATCTTAAAGTATCTGAAGATTAATCTTATTGTTCTGGTCAGAAAGAAAGAAAACTCTGGACATAAGATGCAAAAGAACAATTAAGTGGTTATAAACCCATGACAGCTACTTTATTAGTACCAAAATTCAAATTCATGGTTTTGAAAGACTTCCTCAGCAATGATCACCTATGAACAAACACCACAGGCATGCCTTGAGCTGGGAGGGCCCAGAGGTGCTGATGCTCAGCACACCATCTACCACGGAGTCCGCCCTCCCCCATTAGCCTCCTCACAACATGGAGGTCACATTGTTAGTGCATGCTCTGAGAAAGCTGGAAAGTCTATGAGCACCTCGGCCAACAATGGCATCTATTTTTGGAGGGGGCGGGGGAAGAAAGAGGGAGAAGACACCTCCAGTGAGTTCCTCATCATCAGGGATTACGTTATCTCTCATCCTTGGTGCTTTGCCCATGTTAGGTCTTCAAAATAAATATTTTAAAAATTAAATTTCCTCCCTGAAGAAAGGCTGAGCTCACTGTGGAATGGCTCACCTCTAGAAGACCAGCCACCAAGGACAGGACTCTGCCCTGTGGTTTGAAATGACACAGGGAACTCTTTGGTGAGGACTTAGCCCCTCCTGGGCAACGTACAGCCTTGGAGAAGCAGTGAGAGCACTGAGAGGTTAAATGTCTTGCCTAGGGTCACTCAGTGGAATGACCTGAGATCTGAATCGGGCTCTCATTCACTACTACTGCAACGAGAATTTATTCAATTCAGCCACAACTCCACATTGCCCACCACTATTGGAACTGGCTTTACTACAGAAACTCACCAACCTATCTCCTAAGGCTCAAAATGGATGATTTTTAATAATAATTTAATTTTTTTATATTTGACTAACAATTCATAGAGGAGATGATAGTGTTTCCTTAGTATGCACTACAGCACGGTGTCCAGGACCCCTCTGGAGAAACCCACAGATCCTTGCTCAAAACAATGTTTTTAAATGCATATAATAAAATACCCGAGATTAGAAAGGATTGAAACATTTAGCAAAATAAAAAAAACAAAACAAAAAACAAACAAGTTTGTGGACCCCAGACAAAGTTGGCACTTGGAAAATGGTAGGGTCCTGCCTGTAGGCAAGTTCCAGCATTATCAAGAAGACACTTGATCAAAGTCCAAATACTAAGAAAACCCAATAACAGATATGGTCTGTAATGGCTCACCACGGGTAAGCAGAGGATGTTCCAGAAGGCAGAGAGCTGGCTCAAGCTACAAGCCTAGGAGCTTCCAAGACTGGTGAGCTAAACACTCACCAATGGTTAATTTGGTGGCAAAGAGCCATCAAGCGAAAAACAGATTTTTCTTCCTTATCATTCATTGCCTTCATATGCAGATTCTAATACTAAATTTACTTTGCCTTGATAGTCCGATACTAAAAATAATTGAAACATCAAAATCTCTGAGAAAGGCTATACATGTTATGGAACTCACTTCCTACTTTTTAAGTAGCTTGTCTTTACTCAAGAGGCTCCGTGCTGGACAAGAAAGAGGAAGACCCTGGAAGTCAGAAGTCAAGTCAAGAAGCATGGATTAAGTGGCCACTACAAACCAGATGCTGTGCTAAGTGCTAGGGATACAAAGCAAGGGCCCCTGCTCTCGAGGAACTCGCAGTCTAATGGGGAGACAACATGAAAACAACTCTGCACAAACAAGCTGTACTGGGGACAATTCTCAGAGGGAAGGCACCAGCATCACAAAGAAGACCGGAAAAGGCTGCCTGTAGAAGGGAGAGTTTAGCTGGCACTTGAAAGACTTGGTAGGTGAAGAGGAGGAGCATTCCAGGGACAGGGGACAGCGAGCAAAATGCTCACCTAGCAGATGATGGAGTGTCAGGTGCAAGAAACAGTAAGAAGGTCAACGACAGTACATGGGAAAGGGGCATGAGGGAGTGAGGTGTAAGAAACTGGGGGGGGGGGGGGGGGGGAGGGCGCAGGGCAGGCAGTAGGTTATGAAGGGCTTTGAATGCCAAGAGATTTTATATTTGATTGTGCGGTGAGAAGGAATCATTGGAGTTTATTAAACAGGGAATTGACATGGTCAAACCTGTACTTTAGGAAGATTAATTTGACAGCTAGATGGAAAATGAGTGGAAGTGAAAAGAGATTTTGGGCAAGGAAATCAACCAGCAGCTATAGTCTAGGCATGAGCCAGTGAGAGCCTGCATCGCGCCTGGCGTGCAGCATCAGAAGAGCGAGGTATGTAGGAGGAAATGTTTCAAGGAAACACCAACAAGATCTGGCAAAAGATTGGCTAGGGTCACATTACACTATCGTCCCTTCATCATAAAGTTGTAGCGTAAGTCATTTTAATTAAGTTATCACAAACATTTTATTTATACCAGAAAGCGATCAGACTGCATCGTGGCTAACATGCCATTCAATCCAACCTATATTACTGGCCCCAAATCCTCAGCTGCCCTAGGGAGTCACTTATAATCTCTGTGATTGCCAAGATCAAACCTCTTGTCCCTGACCACTTGCCCTCTCTGAGCTCTATACTGCCTGCTCCTCTCCCCTCTATTAAAATGTAAGTTCCTTAAAGACAAGAATGTCCCATCCAACAGCCTCCTTTCTGTACCTATATTCCTACTACATGGGTGCCCTGCACATAGTATATGCGTAACAAATGTTTACTGACTGCTTCACAAGAGGCATCCTATCTGACCTGACTGAAATGGTGACAAATAAGCTCCATCAGACATAGGCTCTACCTGCTGCCGATGCCAGGCACGGTCTGCTTGAAAAGCTCTTTGCCAAAGACAATGGATGAAAGGCAGCAGAGATGCAAGATAAATAAGGAAGTGGTAAGAGAATGCTTAGTCTTCCTTGATGAAATGGAGTTAGCTGGCTCAGATAACTTATCTCCTTGGGTAATGAAAAAAAGGCAAATGAGAATGCTCAACCACTTTCAGTGCCATCTGAAAGATCGTGAAGAATGGGGGAGGTGCCGCAGGACTGGAGAAAGGCAAAGAGGAAGAAATCTGTAAACTACAAGCTGGCAAGCTTGACTTCGGTGCCTTGTAAAACTCTACAACACATTACTAAAGAGATGGCTAGTGAACAGTGTAGCAAAGAAGCGGTGACCAACACCACATGGCATCAAGAACATTTAGACCTGACCAACCTTATTTCCTTTTCTGACAGGGTTACCAAACTGGTAAATCAGGGGAATGCTACAGGAACAGTTTACTTAGATCTTATAAAAGCATTTGATAAAAGCTGGCAGGGCCGTTGGAAAATAGGTGCACTAGTGTGCTGGGGGTACTGGGACTGGAACTGTGATGTGCTCCAGCTATTCTGGAAAGCAATGCAGAGCTACGCCCCCGAAGTTACTGAACGGTGTAGCTTGACTGAGTGACACTGCTGCTAGGTCTCTACCCCAAAGGGCTCATACGTACACAGTTTTTTGTGTGGTGGCAAAGTTTTGGAGACTAAGAGAGTGCCCATCAATTAGGGAATTATAAAGACAAAAAACTTAAGAACACTGGCCAACACAATGACTGACCGCAGCTCCAGAGGCCCACCAGAGACACGAGAGCCCACCAGATGTCAGTCTGTCCTTTGTTCTCGAAGAGGACCATGACATCAAGAGGATGACATGACTTGCAGTTGACTTAGATTTAAGGGAGGGAGGGCTGTGCAAGGTCATCAGCCCCACTTTCTCCTCCAGAGCCATCTGGGTCCAGTAGTTAGATATTCATCAGGAAGACTTGAGGTGTCCCAGGATGCAATGAGAGACCCTGGCTATTTTAGGCTAAGGTCTTCTGAGATTCTCACTTTGAGTAAGATACAGTCATTCAATGAATAGACCTCTTAAAGTAGTTACTCAAGGGATGGCCACTGAAGACTCTCAAGGTTCCTGGGTAAAAGAGAAACAGTTTCGATTTACCATTTAGTAGACAGAGAGGTAATGGACTCAGGAGTACAGAATGATATATAAATTTTTTGAAATGGTCAACATAGGAATTTGTTTTGCTTGACTCTATATGTTGATAATGGATTTTATTTTTCTTGCTTTTTCAATGGGGAAGGAGGGAAAGGTGAAAGAATGAAAATCTAAACATAAAATTGAATTAAAAAAACATTTAGTAGAAGTATCTCATGCTTTGTGGAAAAAATGGAGTGATGTTCACTGGATGGTAGTATATTTAGATTTGGCATCAGGTGAACGGCCATACTTAAAGAAGTCATTAAACTCCAGGGGCTCCCTCTCCCAGAATCAAATATAAAATTCTTTCTGGTGATCAGGGCCCTTCCTAATCTGGCCCTCTCCTACTTTTCCAGTCTTCTTACTCCTTACCTCCAAAGACTCTGAAATCCAGTGACAATGGCCTGGTGGTTGTTCCTCACCAAAGACAATCCATCTCTTAACTGTTCATGTTCTCTGGCTGTCCCTCATGCCTGGAATTCTCTCCCTCTTCCTCTCAGCTTCCTTCAAGTCCCAGCACAAATTCCACCACCTACAGGAAGCTTTCTCAATCCTCCTTAATAGTACTATCCTTCCTCCATTGATCAGCTTCAATTTATCCCACATGTAATTTGTTGCTACAGTTTTTTCCATGTTGTCTCCCACCTTAGACTGCAAGCAGGGACTATCTTCTGCCCTTCTTTGGGGTGCCTGCACTTAGCACATTGTCTGGCTTTTGTAGGAATTTCAGAAGAGCTTTTGGACTGCCTGGCCTCCAGGGCAGTGCCCTAAGGAACTGGTTGGCCCTCTGTGGTTCAATGTTTTTTGTCAATGATTTAGATAAAGGCATCAGTGGTAGGCATTTTGGTCCAATCTGCAGAAGACTCAAAGCTGGCTCACTAATATACTAAGTGACAGAATTAGGAGCTAAAAAGACTGTTATGAAAGGCTAAGAAATTGGGCCAAATCTAAGAAATGTAATAAATGGAAAGTCAGTCTTATGCCTGAGTTTAAGAAATGACCTTTACAAATAAAACCATGAGGAATATTGGGCAGGAGGAGTAACAGGTGGCAATGAGACATATTTGGGACAGAAGAACAAATGGCCTTATGTTGGGAGGCTGCAGGTTCCCCACCACACTGGCAGTGTTCAAACAAAGGATGGATGACCCCTTCTTGGGGGTGCTCTCATGTTTGAGTTATGTATTGGGTCGGATGGCTGCTGAGATTCCATTTTAACAGAAATGCTGTGATTCCTTGATAGCACAGGAAAAAGAGCAGGTTCAACAGCAGCAACCTTTTACTCGTGTTTGTGGAGATATTCAGTTCAAAAATACACTGATATGAAGCAATCACTTCTCTTTTGTCCCTAATCGATGAGTTCACTCAAAGGTGGAGCTTTACCACAGATGTGCCAGCCAGTTCAGGGTGTGTATAAATGTATATGTATAAATCAGAGTATGTGCGTTAGCAAAATGGGGTGATACCAATGACTTGTGTGGGTCTACTGTGCCATTTTAACATTCCTCTGCTAAGTAATTCGCCAACAGCCTGAATGACGCGCATCAGACCCCAGACTTCCTGGGCACACAAGTTTAGGGCAAACCAGGCATTTTCCCACTCCAAATAAACAGGATGCCTAACTGTTAAAAACACTATCCCATTTCAAACAAATAAGAAGAGACTTGTGCCATTTTGAAATCAAGAAGTAAGTGCTTTTAACCACTTGGGAAGTGGATTCATTACGAAGTGATTTTAAAAATCCTGTTATAATAGTGATTGAAATCAACCAGGTAATAAGCGTGTTACAGTACACGTTTGGCAGTAATATGGCAGCAGCTCTCCTGGAAGTCACACCACAGTAATCCAACGCACATTACCTTAGGAAAGCGACATAATTTGAGCTCTGTGTTACTGGGAGCACAATTTGATTAGAAATTCTTAGAATCACATCTGTGAGGCCAACATCATATTGGCACAGGGGGTGGAAGGCTTAATTAGATCAAGTTGGTAAGGTGCTTTGAGATCCTCAGGTGAACAGCCAAGTGCTTCTTTGTTGTTCCCTGTGTAGCTATTGGAAGTCTTTGTGGTACAAGCAATCCTCCCCCAAAGACCCCGCCCCATGTCATTCAAGAAAGAAAATTTTCCCCTACACTCTATAAAACAGAGAACATTTTTCATGCCCCAGTTTGTATTTCCTTAGAAAGCCCCCTAGGATTGTCATAGACCTCCTGCGGTGAAATCCCAGTTTATCATATGTAGAAAAGAAACCCGCTTTTAAAGGAGAAAAACAACATGCTAATTACTTAAAATGTGTTTTTGGATGGTTTCTATTTTTACAACACAGATGCTTCTGGGCAGAGTTTTCACCATTCTTCACCTTTCCACACCCCATACTGACCCCACCCTGGAATTAAGCAAAAACCCACTAGACCAGTGGTAGCACCAGAACATCATGTGCATCCCTGCATCCCTGCAGCCCCTCAGGAGCTGTGTCTGCAGGACCACGATGTTTACTACTAACTGGCAATACTAAAAATAGTTCGTATTTATAGCTTATTTGTGACAAATCACACATATATACTGCTTTAGGTTTATAAAGGGCTTTCTGAAACAACCCTGATAAGCAAGTGCGATGATCAAATCTTCACTGTGTGGAGAAGGAAGCTGAGGCTCAGAGGGGTTAAGTAAGTAGGCAAGGCAGGGCAGAACAAGACTGATGCCTCATGTCCTCATGCCACACTGACACCTGACATGTGCGTGCGTGCGTGCGTGCGTGCGTGCGTGCGTGTGTGTGTGTGTGTACCCATTACAGATCACTCTCCATACAGTATCATTTTTGAGCCCCAAATCTTTCATTTGAAAACTCTAAGCGGATACAAAAATAATCCATGTATGGTATTACCAAAATAGACACTATTCTAACAAGGTAACATAGTGTGGCACAATTGATTTTTTCCTAAAACTTAGCCATTTCATATACAAAGACCTTTCAAGGTGTTACTGCTTAAGTTTTTACCAAATAGTGTGCTTACCCCAAAATGTCAGCATCTGCCAGATTTGTGGACATCCCCTAACTTTTCCAATGAGGTTCTGCCATATTTTTGCTCCCACATGAACCCTTCTTCCTACGGATTTGGACCAGTCATCATTTACCTAGTTATGTCTACAGCAGTTGACAAAACGACCACTGAACAGATCTTTCAAGGCTAAACATGTCCCCGATGATTCCAAAATGCCCATCCCAGTGGATCAAAGGGTTGATTTCAAAATTAATTAAAAGGAAGCATGATACTGAGTATCACATGCAAAAAACATCTCTTTAGAAAAAAGTAATATGGTACTGCAATGTCCTTGTTTCCTGTGGGAATCACCTTAAAACCACAAAAGGGACGGAGCCTGACTTGCATTTCTCTGAAACACCCAGGAGCCAACTGCTGGGCAATTCCTCCCTGACCAGTCCAAGGCTCCCATGGTGAATTGCCAAAGGGCTCCCTCTGCTGGTGCTCCGATGGCACATTCCACGCCTTTTGCCAGACTAAGAGCACCCTCAGTAAACACATATTTCATACGTACAAGAACTGCAACATAAACTCTAAGGCTGCGAGGGACAAGATGGGAGTACAGAATTAATTTCTCAAAAGCAGCCTTTGCGGGAGCTGCTTACCCACAGGATAAAGATGTAAAGAAGACAGATCCTGTTCATTTGGTACCCTGTCCTTTTTCTGGTAGGAGGGTAAGCTGCACACTTAAAATCTTTTTATGTTCAAGACTGTGCTAAAGTCTTCCCTAAAATAAAATCATGTGCCCCAGTATGATCATTCAACGCTGAAGAATTGGACAGTCCAGATGACTGCTCAGGCCCCCATGTGGGTTCAGTCATCACCTGCTTTGCCCTGGGGTCCCTGTGCCTACCCCACCATGGCACGGAGCACTGCCCCCCAGCTCTCTTATTTGACCACACAACAAGCCCTCCTCCGCAAGTTGTGGCCCCACCCAACAGCACATTCGGAAGGGACAGTTACCAGTCAATCAACAAACAAACATTCATTTAAAAAGTTCTTCCTGAATGTTAAGCGCTGGAGATATGAACGAATGAATGGAAATGACTGGGAGCTTACTGTGTACAAAGCAGCAGAGATACAAATGAATAAATGAAGGAAGGAAAAAGGACTCATCAGGAGCTTTCTGTGCTAAACTCTGGAAATGCAGAGACAAACATGAAGTGGCCCCTGTCCTCAAGGAACTTTACATTGTCCTAGGGGAGGAAATGTGTCTGTAAGTACACAGAGAACCATATAAAATCAACCCAAAGTTGTTTGGGGGGAAGAGGCACCAGCAGAGGCTGGGGAAGGAAGGGCAGGGTGGCAATGAGGGAAAACTTCATGTGAAAGGGTGGTGCTGGCATTGAGCCATGGAGATTCTGAAAGGGCATTCCTGGCATGAGGGACAGGCTGAGCAAAGGCAAGGGGATGGGAGGGAGAGCTAGGTGTGAGGAACAAGGATACGTTGGCTGAACTGTTAGAGGCAGGGAGGGAGCACAATGGATAGAGTACTGGGCCTAGGGTCAAGAAGACCCAAGTTCAAATCCAGCCTTGCACACTTGGCAGCTACATCAGCCAGGGCCAGTCACCTCAGTTCTGATGTTTCCCCATCGGAAAACAGAGATAATAACAGCAACCTGGATGCTGGTGGCTCAGGGTTTCTGACTGTAAGCCCACAGCATCCACATGGTCTTCCTGGAGTCGGTCACCTGGGGCATCTGCAGGTCCAGTGTCAAGATTGCAGAGAGAAGGCAGTTCACAGGCCATAAATCCTAACAGATCTCAGATCCCAGATTCCCAGGCACTAGATAATCTATTCAGTGGGAAAACAGGAGAGAGCTGGGGCGCACCCTCCTATCCCACACCAGCAATCAGGCCATGGTTTGAGATGCCTGACTCCAAGGCACCGCATGTGCAGCAGACCTTTGTTTAAATGAGGCGTTACAATCTTATTACCTTCAAGCACTACAGGACTTCACAACTTGCCTTTTTCCTTCCCCCCACATCCTCCTCCAATACAACCTCCTGGCATGGCAGGAGCCTCCAGGTCTCCAAGCCCAGGCCAACAGTGCACAGGCTCTGGAAGCTGCTCGCTGGAAGACCAGCCTACCCAGCTTCAGGCAGGCACATCAGCCCATGAACCACAAGTGAGCATTCTCTCAGAGGCTGTCAACTATGCCTTAGTGGAACATCAACCTGCAAACACACACTCAAAGATGGTTAAAGGGCTGGATTTTGTATAAATCTGGAACCAGATTCTCTCCCATGATGCCAATGTCATGAGGTCTCACTGGCATTCTCAATAATCCGTGGTGGTAAGCTCTCTGGGGACAAGGGCAGAGGCCATTTCTGGGTCCCTGGGGGCTAGCCCTCTGCCCTACCCAGAGATCACTTTATCTGCCATCAGAACGTGTAGCAAGGGCCTCGCTAGCCTGCACATGAGGGAGCCCAGTGACTGACCCCCTCTTTGTCCTCTGTAGCTCCCCCAGCTCCAAGTCCTTAGTCCAAAGGAGGGATATTCATTTCACAGTTCTCTTTGGCCTTCGGCCCAAGCCTGGTCCCCATGGCCTTCATAGCCCAAACATTACTAACACTGGTTAGCCCCTTGGTTATGGGCTCCTTTGGGCCATGATGTGAATAACTTAAATAATTTCTTTTCTTTTGCACTGGTATGTCAACTAGAATGTTTCTCAGGAGATCTGCCTTCCTGAATATAGATACTTGGACTAATATTAAAATTAACTAGCATTCTCTGACCACATTTCAACAGAGCAGCGGGAAGCAAAGATCTCTGAGGGCATGGTTCAATGGTTTATCTACCTGTCAGTGACAATGGGTTGTCATGAACAAGCTGAGATCTCTCACTGTTTGGTAAAAGAACTTAAATTAAAAACTTGTATTAAGAAGCCACTTACCTTACAAACAGAGAAGATGTTAACGTTTATCAATTTACTGATAGTCTGCCAAAAAAAAAAAATGAAACATTACTTTCCAAGGAGCTTGTTTAGAAGTAACTACTGACATTACAGATCTACTGAAGGTAGGAAAGATGTCCTGAAATTTGTCAAGGATGTGAAGTCCTCAACACGAGGGCAGAAAGAAATGAGAACAGAAATAAAGGGTCCTAAGGAGTCACATTTTTGCATTATTTTATGGTTTACAAAGTGTTTACCTCACAACTAACTACCTTGCATGGGAAGTCAGTAGAACCAGCATCATTACGGCCAAGTGTGGTAAGGAGAGGTGGAACAAAGTCCCAATGCCACTCACTGTTATAGCGGACTCAGCCACGGGTTAATGCCACAGCCAGGACAGCTTCCACTACAGAGCACTCGGTGTTTTCTTAAGTCCAAATTGTGTAACATCAGTTAACTCCACAAAACTCCCTGGGCCTCAGTTTCTTCCTCTGTAAAATGGAGGGGCAGGCTGTCTTGGTGGCCTCAGAGGTCCCTTTTCTCTCGTCATGCTCTCATTCAAATTAAAATGCACAATTACAACAGCGCTTCTCTGACACGTGACTTGTGATGTGATGATCCCTCAGGAAGAGTGGGGAAACGAGGATACATGCATGGGCCTGGAAGTTTAACTTCCACCCCCTTCAAGAACCACTGGCTTCAGAGGGTCTTCAACACAAACACATATTACAAGAGTTACCTTAACCCGAAAAAACATACGAGCACGGAGCAACATGCTCTGAAAGCTCCCCAAGACTTCAAATGAGCAGTCCTTTCACTGACATACTTACACAGTCTTACTTAAGGGAAAAGCATACCCACATCAGGAAATCATTCCTTCCATGCTAATGCTAGCTTGACTGTCTGTCCTACCACTGGAGAGACTTTAAAATATTTGTTTTTAGAGATATTTTAAAAATAGCTTACATTATCCAGGTCTGGAATGTCCAAAAAGTATTCAGGATACTCATATGACGCTCCCACATTGTTCACTGAAATAAGACAAAGAATTAGTTGTTGTTTTGCTGCCATGTGTGGTTAGAGCCTTGAGAATGATGAAATGAAAAAGAGCCCCTCAAGTTTACAACACATAACGGAACCTCAGATAGACCTAGCAAGCTAATCCTTGCTGTAATTACTCTATTCCTCTAATGTTCAATGCAGAAATAGGCTCCTTACGTAGGATGAAATTCAGGGTTTACTTTTTTATCCTTAAATGCAAATATCTGTCTTTGGAGCGTCTTTTACCAAAGAACTTAACACTCTTTCAAACAACCATCAGATTCTTGGATTATCAATTACATTCTCGATTTGTGCTTCACTTACCTCACTTACTGAACTTCACTGTTAAAACACAAAACCACCCTACACATAGGTACCCTATCCCCCACGCCCCAACTAACACTGCTAAGTTGTTCCTTAGAAATCTGATATGAAGTGAAACGTGACAGGGCTTAGCACAGAGGCAGGAGCTTAATAAATGTTGACTGACTGAAAACAGGCAGTTAGACCCCCAGGAATGGGGTGAACAACGGTTAGTGTTGTCAGCCAAGCAAGGTTCCTCCTCCCAGTGGGATCTGGTTTCATGTATGAATGACTTTTTTGTACGTAGTTTGGGGGCAACAGCATGTAGGGGATCCCCTCTAACTTCATCTAGGACCACATTCACAGAATATCAATTAAGAGCAGGAGTAACTAACAGAAGTCTAAACAAAACTTCATGAACAGAATTATTAGAAAAAAGGAAAGTTTAACCAGATAAAAAGACAACGAAATAGTAAGCTGAATGCTGGTAAAGGAAATCATGTCAGGGAAGCCTGTTTGTAGCAACAGCAGTAGTACTAAAAGACTCAGCATGGCATGATGGAGGAAGCCAGAAAAAAGTCTGCAACCTGCCTTAATCTTGGTGGGAAAGACACCTGAGATCTCTAAACCTCAGTTTCTTCATTTGTAAAGTGAGGATGATGATCACCTACCTTTCAGAACTGCTGTGAGGATCAAAGGATCATAGATAACTAGTCAAAGATAGGCAGAAGCCCTGGCGATCCACAGTCCAACCCTCTCATTTTATAACTGGGGGAAACAGGCCTACAGAAGTGACTTTCCTGAAGTCAAATAGCCACTAAGTGGTACAGCCAAGATCTGAACCCAAATCTAGACCTCTTCCAACTCTGTCTCCTACAAATGAGATGGGGAAACCCAGGATCAGAGACGTAGAGTTCAAGTGGCCCTCAGGGATCAATATCCCTTTTAAAAATGAAGAAGTTTAGGGCCCACTGAGGTTAAGGTCACACAAACAGCTAAGCAAAAGAGTGGGAATTTGAACCCACTGTAAACTATAAACATTAAGCTGCTGGTGGTGCCAATATCCCCAAACCAGAATACTTGGAGGAACCCCAAGAAATGGTTTTCAATCAGTCTTATGAAAGTCACTTGGATCCAGGCTCTCCAGAATTTATTTGCAAAAGGAGAGTAAAATTCTTTGGACAGAACCCTGCCTAGAAGTCAACAACCATAGGAATGACAAAAGAAAAAAATGCTATCAAGGCTACTTTACTAAGGAATAGGAGAAGTTAAGAACTTCTAGTCTAAGTAGACTTTAATTTTAGTCACTAAAAAGGGTTCTTCCAAATATAGTCTCTGAATTCAGCTTTGGAAGAGTTATACCCATACCACACTACACAGAGCTAGACTACAGGTCCATTACAAAGGCCATGCGGCCAAGGCGCAAACCAGGGAAAACGCCCCACCTCACAGTGTCTCTTTGCTTTCGTTTTGTCATATGTAAATGTAGGGTGCTGATTCAAAGGGTCAACATGAAGGCTATCCCAGCAGCCTGAATGGTTCTTGTGAAAAAGCATCCTCATGTCAATCTCCCTCACGCAAACAGCACAAGGAGAACTTTCCTCTACCTGCTGAGTGGTGACTCCCTCCCTACCCTCAAAACCTGCTCCACAGATTGACACCTTTTCCCTCCCTTTTTATGCAGTCAAATCATTCTCACTGTCTTGCTCCCCCTAAACCCAGAACTTTTTTATGCATGTTACCAGGTTCCTCTGCTAGACCTACAGGAAAACATCTCCTCCTTTTGAAATGTCTTCAGAATCAGAAGCCCTTCAACACACTTCAGCTTGGCACCTTGGTCAGCCTGGGTCAGCTCATTCAACCTCCCTGGGCCTCATTCCTCATCTATCAAAGAAGAGGGCTAACCTACATGGTCTCTGAGTTTAAAATCAATGATCCTAACTTCAAGGATGTGTGATTTCACCTGTGTGGGCACTCTGCCCAACTGTGCCAATGGCAGTAGCTCTATAAACTTGGCAGGTGACTATCCCAATTTGCCATGCTTAAAAAAAAAACAAAAACAAAACCAAAAACAACACTGGCTGTGGTGAGCCTAGGAAGAGGCCCTTCTCTGATGTGGCTGAGCTGGCCTGCAGGTAACCACCTCAGCTTACAGGGTTAGTAGGCATTTCACAAACACCTAATGGTGCTTATGGTTTCACAAATAACATACAAGTGTTGGGGCAAGCTCAACAAGTCCTACTATGTGAATCTTGGAGGTATTTACTTTCTTTTTTCTGCCTTCCCTTCCCCCTTGTAATAATAAGCTTAGTCAAGCAAAACAAATTCCCATGTCGGCCATGTCCAAAAACCCTATACATTCTCAAAGTTCAATAACTATGACAAGAATTAAAGAGCTTAAAACGTTGTCTGGGTTATTTTTAACATTCCTCATTTAAAAGATGAGAAAAATCAGGCCACAACAGACCAAGTGGTTACACAGCTAGTTCATGACACAGCAGGCACTCGAACCCTGGTCTCCCTATTCCCATACCAATCTAGACTTGGCCAGACGCCATTTCCCATGCTGAATATAGAAGGGTTGGTTCTTCCAGTAACAAGGTGTCCCTTTGGAATATTCTTCAGAAATCTAGCAAAGCCCAACTGTTGCTTGCTTAAAAAACACTCTCCCTAAACCACACTGTGCACCCACTAGCTCTTGCAAGAGGCAAGTCCACTGTAGTTGAGAATGGGGACACTAGGTGGCAGCAGGAACCCAAGAGCAGGCAATTGGTTTGCCAGGGGCACCAGCAGGGAAAACAGAATCCGAGCCTGTGAGGGGGCGAAGGATGGAGAGAGGGGGTGGGAGTGGGGGGCGCAAAGAAATATTGAGATGATAATCCAACACGTTGCTCGCTTAATCTCATGTCAAAGTGGGTGTAGGCGGTGCCATCTCAGTCTATTCTGGGTCTCATTACATGAGGATCCACCACACAGCCAGTGAATCCCACAAGTTGTTTTCACACCATTTGGACTTGTGAAATCTCTTCCCCGACTGCAAGCACTTAAAATGAACGGGGAACAAACCCAAAAACCCAAGGCTGGCTTCTCCCTGGTTTGTAACGTGGGCCCATGGGAGGACGCCACCCCGAGGCCACCTTCCACCCAGGGCTTTTCCAGATCCCCACAACTACTCCTGCCCTCCCCAGCCTTAGTCACCTCGTATCTGTTCAGTATTCAGTCTATTTTTTTTTACCTATCACTTCTACATAGAGATGTTGTTTCCCTCAATAGAATAAAGCATCTCTGAGGGCAGGGGCTGTTTCATTTTTGTTACTGTACTCCCAGTGCTGGGCACACGACAGGCCCTTAAGAAATGCCAACTGACTGGGTCACTGCTAAGACTAAAGCACCTTTACCCTCCCCGCTGCAAAAATAAGCACCTCTAGGCCATCATCTTGTAAATTTATTGATTTCACATTCGGCAGATATCAAGCATCTAAGAGTCAGGTCATAGGCATTGTGGAAAATAGGGAGAGGGCCAAGACCTGGCCCTGTTCTCAACAAGAGACAGGACTCAACAAGAATTTATAAAGCACCTACCATGTGCCAGGCTCTGGGTTAGGACAAAAGTCAAACAGGCCCTGCCTCCAAGGAGTTTTCATTCTGGGACATGTTCATTATCACAACTGATAGAAAACAAGATAAGAGATATACAAAACACAGCAATTCAGAAAAAGGAGAAATTTCTGAACTTCATAGAGTGGAGGGAGGAAGGAGCATCTGAGCTGGACCTTCCAAACTAGTCAGGAATCAGATCAGCAAAACTGGGGAGGAGGCGGTGGCAGAACGGGCATTCTGGAGGAGTCACACCAAGGCACTGAGACACACAAATGTTCCTCAGACTTGCCCCTCATCTCCTTCACTCCTGTCTCTCCAAGCGTACCTTCGCACTCAGCCCCTTCTGCCGCTACCATTCTCACTCTCCCCATCTCCAATCTCCAATCTTTTCCTGTCTGCTGAACTCTCTTCTGCCTGCAGACACACTCATGGTTTGCCATCTCCCCCTGGCCACTACCTCCTATCCTGTATCTCTCCTCCCCTTCCCTGCTGAGCTCCCTGAGCAAGTCTTCCATATTAGGGGCCTCCACATTTTCTCTTCTCACTTCCAAATTCTCATCATTCAAATCCTACCTCATCATTCAACTGAAAATATTCTCTCCAAAGTCACCAATGATCTCTTATTGTCAATTGTCATGGCCTCGTCTTGATCCTCATCCTTTTTCTACAAGCTCTGCCATGGCTGATGGCGCCATCTCCTCTCTCAGTTTTATGATACTGTTTTCTCCTGGTTCTTCCCCCATATGACCATTCCTTTGCTGATTCTTTACCCAGATCGTTCCTGAATAATTCTTCAACTCAAAAAACCTACAAGGCTACAAGCCAAGACCAAAGTGGAGGGAGTGTTCATGCATGATTTTCTGTTTGCAGATGATTGTGCACTCAGTGCAGCCTCTGAAGCTGAGATCCAACAAAGGATGGATCAACTCTCTACTGCTTGTGCTACCTTTGACCTAATAATTAACACCAAGAAAACACAGGTGTTCTATCAGCCACCACTACGCCATCCAAGTTCTGAACTCTATGGAGAAGTTCACTTACCTTGGTAGTGTTCTTTCCAGGGATGTACACATTGATAATGAGGATGACCCACATTGCCAGAGCTAACTCAGCGTTTGGCAGGCTCTGAAGGAAAGTATGGGAGAGAATTTGACTACCAAACTGAAGGTCTACAGAGATACTGTGCTGACCTCATTGTTATATGCTTGTGAAACCTGGACAGTATACCAGTGCCATACCAGGAAATTGAATCACTTCCATTTTAATTGTCTTAGGAAAATTCTGAAGATCACTTAGCAGGATAAGGTACCAGACACTAAAATTCTTTCTCAAACTAAACTGCCAAGCATTTAAACTCTGCTTTAGAGAGTACAATTCTGATGAGCTAGCCATGTTGTTGAACAGCAAAAGTATGTTTGCCAAAAAGACTATTTTACGGAGAACTCACACAGGGCAAGCACTCACATGGTGTTCAGAAGAGGCAATACAAGGACACTCTCAAGGTCTCTCTTAAAAATTCTGGAACTGCTTGTGTGACATGGGAGACACTAGCACAGGACCACTCATGTGGATCACAGTGCGTCCACATCAAAGGTACTGTGCTCTATGAGCAAAGCAGAACTGAAATAGCTCAAGGGAAATGCAGGATGTGCACATTTAGAAAAGCTACCCCAAACATACACATGGACTATTTGTGCCCGACCTGTGATAAAGTATTCTGAGTTCACACTGGTCTGATCAGCACTGAAACTGGACTGTAGCATAGTGATGTCCTTTTGGCCCTTTTCAAGAACAAAGGACGAAACCAACCAAATAACCAAGCACTCACCCCACTAGTTATCTGGCCTCTTGTCCAATCTTGTCATTTCTACCTCTGTGACATCTCTATACCCCCTTTTCTCAACTTTACACAGCCACCTATCTAGTACAGACCCTCAGCACATTTCACCTGGACTACTGTGGCAGCCTGCTAACTGGACTCCATGCCTCCCAACTCTCCCTATTCCAATCCATGCTCCCCTCAACTACTGAAAGATTTTTCCTAAAACACAAGTATGACCTGTCACACCAAGACTTGATAAACTGCACTGGTTCCCTACTTCCTACCTACCTACTACTATCTACTACCTCCAACAGAAACTCCTCTGCCTGGCCATGAAGATGTACGCCCTTGGCCCTTCCTCTCTGGCCAGTCTTCTTGGCACATTCCCCACATAGGGTGCCATCTCCCACCTTTGTATCTAGAATTCTCTCTCCCTACTCCCATTTGCCTCTTGGCTTCCTGGGTTTCTTTCAAGACCCAGATTATACTCTCCACCTTCAACAGAAAGTTCGATTCTTTCCACCTCCAACTGCTCTCCTACTAGGTTTTTTCTGTGCCATCCTTCCATTTCAACTGTATGTATATTATAAGCACAGTGATTTATTTCTACATTGTCTCCTAATCAGAATAAAGTCCTTGAGATCAGGGTCTGTTTGCTCCCCCCCCCCCCCTTTTTTTTTTTGGTATCTCCAGCACTTAGCACAGGATCTGCCTCTTAAGAAATTTGTGACAACTGACTAGGCCAGGTTGGCTGGAGAGCAGGAAGGCATGCAAGAAACTGGCAGGTTTACAAGGCTGAAAAGATGGGATTTCAAACTAAGCAGGTTCAATTAGCAAGCAATAAGGAAAGACTGAGAGAAAGATACGGTCAATATGGCCTTAGGCATAAACTCTGCCCTTTCACAAATGTGCCAGTGCTCACCTGGGTTGATTTACCTCCCTCTCTAAGGTTCAGCCAAAGTAAAACAGGAGCAGAGATAAGAGGGGGATGTGGCACGTCCAGGACAAGGGACAGGCAGGGAACAGCAGGTGAACCAGGGGCAGGCAGGCAGTGTTGTCAGTCACAGAGAGGAAGGAGGCCAGGGGCCATGCTGTACAATGGCTCCCAATGTCTCTCAATCCTTAACTTCAGAAAACACCAACATGGTGCTCAAAATGGAAAGCACTGTTAATTTCTGGCTAACTGCATCATTCTTTTCTATTTTTTAAATCCTTCCCCTTCCCAGCCTTTTTAAAGTGGCAAGGATTTTTGCCCCTGCTCCATTCATTTGCTGTTGCTGACCACCTGAACTCCAAGTTCTCTATCAAAACCAGAAGCTGTGATGTCCCATCAGAGGATGCAATTTTCCTTGGTGGTCAGGGTGGGAATAGAGGCAGGAGAGGGTTAAGAAGATCTGTTTCCAAGCAAACTACTTCACTCCTAAGAGTGAAGGACAGGTATACCAAATGTCCTGTCTGCATGTTCCTCAGGCAGGAGAGAATTCAGATTCACATGCAATTAACATGTCAGAAGAGCTACAGAAATGTTCTTGAAGCCCTGAGGCCTTTCAATATATACTAGATAAGTCAAATTGTTCTTCCTCGATCTATTACTTGGTTCTTCAGATCAAGGCTGAAAACACAGGATTTCCATCTCAGTCACCTTCATAATCATCTCCATTAACCCACCCCCAGCACTGACCCATCTGAAGACCAGAGGAATTCCAGCCCAGGCAGAGCTTCTTTGTTAAACTGATTGAGAGGGACTGGAGAAGAAGAGGAGAAATGCTTTACCATGCAGCTCATTCCTCTCCAGGCTTGCACTCAGGACTTCCTCCACCATCCCCCAAGAACCTCTTCATTTCCCCACCTGGACTCTACCTCAGAAGGTCCTATGTAAGAAGGGAGCCCTAGGCCCAGACTCCCTCTCTCCCCTACTTTCAGCTCTTATATGTACTACCTTCCCCCATCAGAATGTAATCTCCTTGAGGGCAGGGACTGTCTAGTTAGTGTTTATATTCCCAGGGTCAGATACAGAGTAAGCACTTAATAAATGCTAACTTAATTTTTAAAACTTAAAATAATTTAGCTTCATTTATCAGGGATTGGTTTAGAGTAATTTTTTAAAAAATCAATTGGATCAGGAGCATATATTTTGGGGGTTAATGTACTTGCCTGATATTTTTAAGACCATGGTAAAAATAGACAGGTGGAATAATGACCAAAATGATTCAGGCCAGAAACCCCACTGAAAGGAAAGAAGGGATCTGATCTGGGATTACACAGACTGCTGACACGCTGATGAAATTAACCAAACGGCTGCTCCCCCCTCATTCCTTGCCTCTCCCCAGCCCATGGTGCTCCAACTGCCTCCAGTCAGTGGAGGTTCAGGGACCCCTGCAAAGAGAGGTTCGGCTTTCTCTTATTTAACATACTGCTGCAGCTAGCACATGTTCATGGTCTGACAGATGATATTTGGAACACCATGCAAAATATTGTGCAAACTTTACAGTTTTCCTACATTTGTGAGAATCAATTTCTAAATAAAAAGGAGTTTACAAGGCTTTAAATTTGCAGTGGCTTTAATCAGAATCTGTAAATTGGGGCTGAGTCAGAAGCCACACAATAGAAAATTTCCAGCATTTACTTCTAAGCTGCTATGTATTCCTCATAACAAAGTTAAGTGCAATTGGCTAAGCATAAACTTTGTTGGGGTGAAGGTAGCGTGAAAGGGGCAGAGGGAGGTAATGGGTCTGGATCAATTATACAAGGAAAGACTACTTTAAACATGACTTATGAGCCCATTTACACTGGAGGTGACTGTTACTTTTGTAACCTTAATCAGGTAACAAAGAACCTTCCTTCTCTCAATCTCAAGTTTCTTACAACTAGATCATTTCCAGTCCAAATTCTATGAACCTATAAATTCTTTTTTCTTTTAATTTCCATTGATATATTTTATTTTTTATTATTTTGCTTCCCGATGTATTCGTTCTCCCTCATCTACCCACACAGCTATCTCTTATAACAAAGAATAAAAAAGGGGAAAAAAACAATTCAGCAAAAGCACCAACATCCATCCAGTTGGCCAGTCTTGGTTGGCAGTGACTGGCGAAGGTCCGCCTGTCCACACCCATCATTCTCCTAGCTCTCAGTTTGGTCATTCTCATTACACAGCATTCAACCATCAACTGAGAAGCAGTGTGGCTGACTGAACGAAGAGACACCCTCAGGTAGAACAAAGACCTGGGTTCAACTCACTTAACCTCTTCGTGATCCAGACAACTCTGGGTGCCTAACTGCAAAGATGGAAAAAGTTTCTTCATTGGAGAATTCCTTATCCTAATGAAATCACAGGTCCCACATTTACATCCCAAGAACTGTTGCAAGTTACTGTCCTTGCCTTGATCAATACCATTAGGAGATAGTGAGGTAAACCCAAGGTATCTGCATGTTTTAAGTCCTTCTGCGTTTGCTTATTACTTGGGAAAGCCAAACTCAGACTAAACTTTCACATCCTGACACTAACGAGAGGACAAGACAGGCTAGACCAACCTTCCCCACAGGCATGGGTCCATACTCCTCCAATATGGCTAACCCAGGTTACCATATGCCATTTGCCAAGAAGCCACATCTCTAAGCAAGACAAGGCTTCTCCAGGAGGAGGGCAAAGCATCTGGTCTGAAGGTAGACCTGATGGAAAACTCAGCTTTCACTCCTGATCTACTGGAACAAGCCAGTGGAAGGGCCCTCCTCACCATCCCTCATTTGACTCAGCACCCTTCCTGTCACTTGTGACTATCCTGGACAGAATGTGGGAAGAGTACCACAAAATCCAGTTCCTGTCCCTATCTCTTCTTAATTCTTCTTTTCAGGAGAGGGCTTAGCCACTGAGAAGACTGAAGGGAAAAGAGGCAGACCCAGCCCCTCCACCTTTTAAACTCTTTTTTGGAGGGTGGGGAGGTAACATTTTTTGTCTCCAACATTACCAGGCTAGCACAGTATCTTTGTACATATTAAGGGTTTAATAAACACTTATTGAATGGCTAAAAGCAAAATTTTCAGGCAGAGGGGGATGTGTCTCAGGGTAAAAAAAACTCCTTTCTCCCTCTCATCCCCTTTCTCCCATTCTCTTTTTCTTAACTCCCAACAAAATGGAGCTGTCAAGAGCCACCCAGGCCTGCAGTCTCTTCCTCTGACTCCAAAATGATTACAGTCTTCTACTTCAACCAAAACTCACACCCCACAGCCAGTGCTTCTAATTTCACTGAGGGACTAAGACAAGTGTTCTTAACCTGGGAACCAGGGATGTTTTCAGAGAGTCCATGAACTTGGATGGGAAAGAATTTACATCTTTATGAGGACTAAATGAAAATTAGCATTTCCTCCAATTGTTTAAACTGATTCTGTGATCCCACCTCCCCAAACTGACAAAGGGATCCAGGACATGAACAAGAGTGACCGGAAATCAGGAGACTCAAATTCCTGGCCCATTCCTGCCTCAATGCTATTTGTATGACCCAGCACACAGCAACCAGCCTCCTCACCTCTAAACAGGAAGGTGGTTGGACAAGATGACACAATTAACAGGAGTAGTAGTAGTAGTACCACCCAGCATTTAGAGAGCACTTTAGGGGGGGCGGAGACAAGATGGCGGAGTAGAAAGACACATATACGCTAGCTCCGAACCCACAGCCCATAAAATATCTGTAAAAAAGAACTCCCAACAAATTCTGGAGCAGCAGAAGGCACTTTAAAGTTTGCAAAGCACATTCCACGTCCAATCATTTAATCTGTTTTTCAAAGGGAAACAAAAGTCCTACTAAAAAGCATAGGAAAAGGTTATCACCAGCATATGCCCTATTTAAAGCTTCCCTGACATGAGGAAATCTTTTCCCATAGCCCCATGGCCTACTCCAGGTGGTCATGCCTAGATCCTTTCTCACTGGCGGTCTCCATTTGTGATGTATGTTATAGAGTGTTTTCCTGCCCAGACATGGGCTGGATTCCATGCATTTTGTCCCTCAAGTCTGGGACTCTGTGACTTTGGAAAGCTACTACTTTGGACCCAAGATGTCACTACTGCATGACAGGTGCACTGTTTGGTTCAAAGGCCTTTCAATGAATACTGGCCTCTCTTCACCAAACCTGAAAATAAACACATTTCTAATGTCTAGAACAAGGGCTAGATTTGGGTCCAAGCTCTGACTGTGGGCAACTTATTTCATCCACCTCTCTGAGTATCAGCTCCCTCATCTTATAAAATGAGGGGATGGGCTAGATAATTGATAAGGATACTTCCAACTCTAAAATTTGGAATTTTCTAAATGATTTTACCTTGGCAGGCCTCCTCTATAAAACTAGACTAAAAACTCTCAGTCTACCTAGCTCACAGGATAGTTGTAAGGAAAGTATTTTATAAAAAGCACTAGAGGAGTGAGGTATTATTGATAAGCTCATTTCTAACTATGCCTACTACTCATTTGATCCCATCTTCCTCAATGAAAAAGATGCATTTATCCCTAAGATAGTCTCAGATTCCCTCTCCTTTGCATTCCCCTGAAGGTGCATACTTCTCTCTTTTACTTAATAATCTCAAGGACACAACTTCTTAACCCTAAGTGTTCACAGAGGGGTTGAGTCAGGCTGGCCTTTCAGCACCAACTCCTACAATTCCCTGCTGCTTTTCTCTACATCAACTGACTGAAAACAATGTCACTACTGTGTCTGCACACTTTCCATTGTGATTCTAAGAATACCCACGTGCTTCATTTTCACTCAGAATCTGCTGGCCACATATCATGGCTTCCTCAAAGAGCCAGGTTGGTCCTTGGACAAAAGTTATATGGACTCTTGCTGGGCCCAAGCTTGAAGTTTCTCTAGTCCTGGGTTTGCAGTCAGGAAGATCTGAGTTGGAATTCTGCCTGAGTCACTCACTAGCTATGCAACCCTGGGCAAGTCACTTAACCTGTCTGCCTCAGTTTCCTCAGTTATAAAATAGGGATAAAACAGTACCTGCCTTTTTGCGTGGGTCACATGAGAGAACTTCTGTAAAACACTTTGCAAGACTGCAAGCACTGTATAAATGCTACAGTCACAACCTCTTCAAGGGGGAATGCTGACTACGCCTCCATAAGCAACCCATTCCATTTAAGGAAGTGTCTGAATGGTTAATAAGCTTTCTTAGAGTCTAATTATTTCTGTTTTCTCTTTTTCTATCTCTTAACTATTAGCAAGTCTTTCCTCTTACATCAAAGCTACAGGGTACCTTTCTCAATATTTACAAATTATGTGACCAAGAACATATCATGTAACTTCTATCAAGGTCTCTCCTCTGTAAAATGGAGATAATGCTTCTGTTAGACCTGCCTCAAAGGATTATTGGAGGGCAAACCTCCAAGTGCTGTATAAATGTAAACTAATACTCTACAAATATGAAAACAACCTAAAACAATGACGCACTAAACCAACGTCAGGTACTATCACTGTCGTCGCCGTCATCATCGTGATCATTCCCACCTATTCTTTTCCCTCTGTCTCCAGTCTCCAGGGGCCTGACCCTGGACTTCTAGTCTGGCAGCCTGCATGGTAAAGAGCAGCTGTTTACGACAATGGATGGTAACATGGTGGACCTAAATGGAATCCAGAAGCTCTGAACTCAAAACTCCCTTCCGCTTACTCACCACAAGCCTCTTCATCTGTAAAATGGGGGTAACAATAACCCCTAACTCCCAGGGTTGCTGTGAGACTCTTACTAGAAAAAGCCTTCTTTTGTAAGTGTTAGCTGTTATTATTGTTATCTTGACCACATGATTAACACTCATACCTTCTGAGAAGATTATTAAAGAATCAAGGAATTCAATTAAAATTAGGAAATGACAGTTTAGTCACCCAGTCCACAAGAGGCTGTCTCTGGTTTCCTCCCTCAGGCTGAGTCTTGCTGTAAGTCTCCTGTCCTTGCCTCCAGCTCACCATCTCCTTTAGAAGAGGGTTGAGGGCAGCTGACAGAGGAATGGCTTAACTGGCTGGGTACATCTGGCTGCTGCCAATGAAGGAGGAAAAGTCAGGCGATCCTCGCCTAGTATTCAGGGTCCAGCCGAGGGCTGTCACGCTGGCACCAGATTTAAGCTAATAAAGAGCTAAAGGTTTTGATGCTGTCAAGGACTGCAGGTCCTAAATGTTTTCAAGTAAAACATGGCGGCCACCACACACATGGGAGCCCTTTGATGGTCATACAGTTGGAACACTAGTATAGAAGGGGGTTAAGTGTGAGGCTGAAGAGGCAAGAGGACTTCTCAGGGTCAGGATAAAGAGAGGAACCTACTGAAGATTCCAAGATTAGTCTTCTGTTTGACTTTTAAAAACAGAATGCCTCCAAGGCCTAGCCTTCATTGTCAGAAAACTGCACATTAATCCTTGGAGCTTGGCCTCTCTCTGGAGGCCATTAAAAAGAAAAACATACTCATTACAAAGTCCATGACATTTTAGATTCTGCAGCCAGGAGGCTCGGAAAGGAGGAGTACTTCCTGCACTCTCTTTGGTGTTTCTAACTGAAATGCCTAGAGTATGAGGGAATCACCCTACAGAGCTTGTCTTTCCCTAACAGCTTCAGTAGTTACATGCTTTGCCCAATGAGATGACATAGTAAGGCATCAGACTGAAAAGAGGAACTTAATCTTTTTTTAAATGAAATGAAAATAAATTAACAATAGGAAAAACAATCAAAATGGCAGAAAAGAAAATTTTCTAAGGTCATAGGTCTATATTCAAAAGCAGGTTCATATATGAAAATATTCAAAATTCATAACAATCATCTATTGTGTTTATGAGTTTGCTCCTTCCACTTAAAAGTATATAGACAACAGCCGTGTTCTGCACCAATAAACACAAGGCCAGTAGGAAGGAGGTTTACATGATAGCCCGAATCCAAGAAACATGCCAAAGAGACAAACCTAAAACACCGATCTGGAGGCCTGTCAGGTCCGTCTGGATCTTCTTATAGATATCGACTGATTCAAAGTCAACGGCAATCGTCTTGGTTTCCACTTTGAATTTTTCTCCTAAAGAGGAACAAAGAGAGATGTTTGAAAAATATATGTATGAATTAGAATTCCAATTCTGGGACCCTTTTATCCTTTTAAAATTTTCAAACTGGATTTGGAATATGACACCAGACCTTACATGCCTTACTCCATGTGAGACTGTGACCAAGGCACTGAACCCTGTTGGAAGCCTCAGTTTCTTCCACTGTAAAATGAAGGACATCTGGGCTCTTTTCTCTTCCAGCTCTAACCCTATGATGCCATGACTTTTCAGTACTGGAGGGACAGCCTAGCAGAAAACATAAAACAGAGGCTAATGCTGAGCTGAATTTTCAACAGTAGAATGAATTTATTGTTGTTTTTTGGGCATGTCCTTCTCTTAGTGACCCCACTTGGGGTTTTCTTGGCAAAGATACTGAGGGGTTTGCCATTTCCTTTTCCAGCTCATTTTACAGATGAAGAAATGAAGTGCATAGGGGTTGTGACTTGGCCAGCATCACACAGCTATTAAGTGTCTGAGGCTGGATTTGAACTCAGGTCCTCCCGACTCCAGGCCCAGTGCTCTATCAGCTCTGCCACCTAACTGCCCAGCATGAATCTAAGTAACACACAGTCAGTTATGCTTTTGTAAAATGATGAGAGTGGCATCTACTTCCAGATCTTTAGATAAACTGCATGACAAAATAAAAGGAAAAATACAATGCATATCTAAATATGTCTAAAATAACTCTGAGCTCAAGGATTTTAATGGAGTTTCAGTGAGAAATTACCCAGTGGTTGGCGGGGCACATGGATGGCTACTATGCATCAATATTGACAATCAGTCCCAAAAAAAGGGTGACACCAAATACAACCTTCGTCCAGGCCTTGACGTCTGGCTAAGAGCTAGAAGTGATGGTCACCAAAGACCTCCTAAGAGCTTCAGAGAAGCCCCATAGTGACTAGGCAGGGAAAGTGCCTCCAAAGCTCCTCCCTAGGACTGACAGGAGGGGGCGTGGGGGGGCGAGCATCGAACAATCAATCAGCATTTATTAAGCACTCAGGAACAGAAAAGCCTAGACCAAAGGGAATGAGTGTGATAGTCACTAAAACACGAATGAGAAAAGCACTCCTTTAAGCAAACTAATCACAGTGACTTCCATATTGGGTAGCTATATTTAATAAAGGCTAATAGACTGGAGTTTGGTTATACTTTAAATAAAATGAAGAAATCCCTGCTTCCTTTAAAAAATAAAAAAAATGAGTAAATGGAAACTCTTTTCACAAGACGCCACATTAATCGACATGGGAAGAAGCACCTCTTATTGAAAAGGATTTCTGCCTTAAAGCTGAAGCTGGGTCATGAGAGACTTGGATCTCAGTTAATCCAGTAAAAGAAATGACCCTGCAAAGAAGCGTTTGCAAGGACTGTGAATCAGTTGGCATGGGAAAAAATAACTGATCCAAAAAAATACTTTGCCTTGGCTTGAAGACATAACTACTGCCTTAACACAAATAATCTATTCCTACTCATAAACTGGAAGCCTAGAAAACATGAAGACAGAATATCTTTCTAAAGTTGAGAGTGTAGAAAAAATGCTGGGACTGGGTCTTTGAATGTGTTTTACTTCAAATCAAAGAAGTCACATCAAATCTCAAGAGTCAGAAGGGACTGCACCAAGGTCATTCCAAAAGACCAGAATTCACCAGCAATAAAGAGCATCGTCCTTACTTTGACCACAGTCTCCCAAGGAAAAGTAATGAGGAAAGGCTGAAGGATGCCTTTTATTAAACATAATGCTTGTGAGTCAGGAAGAAAACAATAAAGCAGCCTTCATAACGGCTTCAAGAAAAGCAGAGGATCTTCCGGGCAAAGGTGCCAGGCTGGCGTTTCCCATGAGTAAATTTCTCCTTTGTAATGATAACTATGTGCTAACCAAGGAAGCAAATACACACATGTATAAGCTACTAGCTTCGGTGGACACACTTACATTTTCAAGACTTATTTATGTACAATGTAATCAAAGAACTAAGAATGGTACTGAATCATGAACCCCCAAAAGAAGCCTCTCTATTCATTCTTATATAAAGAGGAACATAATGGCTTCTGGAAGAAAGCAGTATGGCCTACATCTGAATAATAATGGGGAGTCTAAACTTCTTATGTTCTATAAGCTTTCTTTTGTCTGGTTTTATAGTTTACAAGGTGCTTTCTTCATAACAACCCTGTGAAATAGAAAACAACTATAATTTTCATTACCTTGATTTTATTGATTAGGAAACTGAGGCTCTAGAGAGGTAAAGTGATTTGTCTAGGAACACACAACTACCAAACAGCTACTTGGGGCACACAATCAGGTCTCTGGGTACTCAGGAGATCCGTGATTTGGAGACTCACCAAGGGAGCAGGAGTTATCTGTTTACAGAATCCTACATGGCACCCTGCAGGCTGGCTATCCCACAAACTTAGGTTGATATTTTTGAAGACATCTTCATCTTTAAAGACAAGTAAACCATCACCTGCCTGAAGTAGGATGGTCTGGCATCCTACTGTTGCAACGTAGCCCATGTTATTAAAATGAAATTCATACACGAATCCTGGCTCTACCCCAACATTATGGGACCCTGGCTAAATCACTTCTCTTTGGGTCTCAGTTTTCTGTCAAAGTAGGGGAAGTAGACTAAGATGATCTCCAGAATTATTTTCAGCTTTAACTACTATCATAAGGTGTTACAAAAAGCAGTGGGTACCATTCTCTTCTCATAAGTCTACTTGGACCTCATTTTATAAAGGCGGATCTAGGCTGGGCATATGCCTAGAAGAAGGCAAACGACAGAGGAAGAAAGGCCTCACGGGTGGGGTCACCAAAATATCCACAACACTTCTGTGGTAGTGCAGGTCTGGAGACAAAGTAGATATCCATGAAATGTGGGATGGCTAAACAAATTATGCTATATGAATGCAATAGACCAATGAATACGAAGAATTTATAAAAGCATGGGATGACTTACATAAATTAATTAAGAATGAAATAATTAGAACCAGGAAACAATATACCCAATGATCCCAACAATGTGGCAAAAACTGTCAGGAAAGCGAACGCTGTGTAATTTTAACCACCAGCCCCTGGGCTTCAGGGAAGGGATGAGCCACTGCACACCACCCTTCCTTTTTTTGTACAGGGGAGAAGGAGGCCATGCACCCACTGGCACATGTGGCTGACGTGCTGGCTGCTTTGGCTCAACTATTATTTTCTTCTCCTTAAAGTTTAGTGTTGTTGTTCAGGCATTTCCGTCACATCTGACTCTTCATAATTCCATCTGGATTTTTCCTTCTCCAGCTCATTTTTTTCCCTACAGATGAGGAAACTGAGGCAAACGGGGTTAAATGACTTGCCCAGGCTTACACCTACCCTAGTCTGAGGCCAGATTTGAACTCAGGAAAACGAATCTTGTTGACTGCAGGTCCAGCACTCTATTCACTGCACCACCTAGCTACCCCATGATAAGGAATGCCCAACCTCCAATCTTGACTTTCCAACTGCCTTTTATACATCTCAGACTTAAGGTCCTATAGACATCTGAACTCAACTCAAAATTTAACTCACTATCTTTCTCTCAAAACCTTCCCTTCTTTCTAAACTTAGCCATTACTGCTGAGGGTAACCACCATCCTCCCAAGACATTCAGGCACCCAACCTAGATGTCAACCTTGGACACATCTCCCTCTCCCTCCCCACCCCTACCAAATCAATGATCAAGCCTTGTCCTCTCCTTTGTAACATCTCTTCAATACACTCCCCTCTCTCCTCTGCCACTGTCATCACTGTTATAAAAGTTCATCCTCTCCCACCTGGATGACCACAATAACATGCTGCTAGTCAGCCTGCCACAAGAGACCCCCTATTTAACCCTCAGACTGATCTTTCTAATACACAGGTCTGATCACCTGATGCCTTTATCCAATGAACTCCAGTGGCCTCCAAGAAAAGATATTCAACCCTCTGTTTGACGTTCCAAGCCCTTTATCACCTGGCCCCTTGGTACCTTTTCATTTCTCTTCCACCTTTCTCCCTCCCCATACATATGCTGGGCTCCAAAGGCAGTGGTCTCCTTGCAGCACCATCACCTCGTACCAGGTGTTTTTCCTGGCTGTGCCGCAGGCCTGGCATGCTCTCCTTCATCTCCCCCTCCTGGCTTCCCTGGCCTCCTTCAAGGCTCTGCTGAAGTTCCACCTTCTGCAAAAACCTCTCCCAGTCTTCCTTAATTAGTGCCTTCCCTCTGAAACTACCCTCACTTTATCCTGTGTCTTGTTTGTACAGCTGTTTGTATGTCTTCTCCCCCATTAGACTGTGAGCCCCTTGAGAGCAGAGACTGATTTCTGCCTTTCTTTGTATCCCCAAGGCTTCTCATAGTGCCTGGCACACAGCAGGTGCTTAGTAAATGCTGACTGACTGACATGGGATGGCTTGCTAGGCAGGTGAAGGAAGAGCGGTACATCAGAAAGGAAGGTAATATAAAAACAAAGATATTAATAAAATGAATTTAAGAAAACTTTACGAGCAGATCTAAGACAGGTTTCTTGACTGGCATTTCCCAAAACAGCATTTATAATATGAAACTCCATGTACGGATGGTAGAGAGTAGGAGAGCCAGGTAAATAACTAGCAAGTTTGTGGCAGAGAATGGAAGTTAGTCTGAATGGTCGGCCTAACAGTCACTTCCACTTCTTGTCTGTGGTTTTTTTTGTGTGAACAGGGAATTCCCAGAGAAGGCTGCCCACGCTGGTTTGTAGTGTCAGCTGCCAAAGGTCCTTGGGCCAGCAGACAGACACAGCGTGGGCAGGGGTAAACACATGGATGGATAGATGAACGAATGAATAAATAAGTATTTACTATGTGCAAAACACTTGGGATACTAAGAGAAAACCAAACCAATCCCTGCTCTTGACGAGTTACAGTTTAAGAGAGAGACAGACATTCAGCCCCTCTCTGCAATGGCAAAGTGGATAGTAATGCATCCTCTGTGGCAGCATTTTCACAGTTAAGTCATTTAATGGTGTCAAGAACTTTTACAGCAAAGCCCTGCCCCTGGTGGCGGTGGTATGGCCTGGGTCATCCTTCCAGCTTGTCTCCTTCAGCTAGGCTGCCTTGCCTTTTCCAGTGTTGCAGTCAGTGTCACTAATGGCAAAGATGCAGAGCACTCTGATTCTGACCCTTTAGCCAAGTCAGTGCTCTCCGAGGTCATCTAGGGTTCTAACCCTAACCCCTACTGACCCTCACCTGCTTCTCAGTCTGATGGGTGTAACTGATACCTACAGGGCTGATACAGCTCCGATGTAGAGAGGAGCCTCCCTCCCACAGCAGACAATCAGCTAAGAATAGAAAGTGTTCCAGGACTGGGAACGGCAGGACAAGTTGGGAATTAGGTGAGATAAAACTGTCCCTTCACTTTTTCTGCCCACTTTGAGCTCTAAAAAACACATCCCTACAATTTATGCTCAGGGGAAAAAAATCGAAATGTTATTTATAAGCACAGATCTATAGCACAATTGATCATCACTGGCCTCCAGCCACCATCAGTCCCCGTTATGGGTTGACCCACTCCAGCTCTATGGCTATTTTTAGCTCAGAGACCACTGAACTGGGTCAAGCAAGGTCTGGAGTGAAAAGCAAGATGGTAGTGAGGTTCTGGGTTCCCAAAGAATATCCCAAACCTGTCAACTTTCTTCTAGTCAACAGACTAGAAGAAAATTCATGGATATGCAGAAATGACCTTTAGTTTCAAAGCTAGAACTTCCATTTCTTAGGATCCTGTTTCCAGCTTCCCTCTTCTATATGAAGTCTTTCCTAATTCCCGCCCCCACTCCGACTCCTCCTGCCCCAAACTGTGTGTATCGTGTCTCCTCCAGGAGAATTTCTGCTCCATGAGGGCAAGGACTATTGCCTCATAACTTTAGCATCTAGCACACAGCAGACACTTAAGAAACTTTGACTGATTAAATGAACACAATTCAAGACTTGCCCTTTTACTGCTCATAATGTTCATTTTCCTGAACAAGCAGTATTGTGTTTTGAGGCAGTATAGTTTGAGAGACCAAGAAAAAAAGAAGAATCTGGATTATTTTCATTTGCAGCAGTCAGGAATGTTAGGTTTAGCCAATATATATGACAGCAGACTGGGTTATGAATTCTACTGGATTCTTACAATATTTAAAAAATAAAATTCAGAAACAGTACAGTAAGAATTCCCTCTTCTCTTCCCATTCCTATTCCACTCCAAATCCCTAATTATTATTATTATTATTATTATTTTTGGCGAGCATCACGTACTAACTACCCTTAAATATTTTGAAATGTTGAAGAACTGGCAGGATGTTTGAATTTTTATGTGAATCAATAACAGGTCACGCCATCACCTTTTCCATATTTCACCTCTTATATTTTTCTCCCTAACAAGGAAGACCACCCTCTTTGTAAGAGCCCCCTACATCAGATAGTTGGACATTATCTTAATGCATTATTGGGTACTTTTAAACCTAACAAAAATCTCACAAACTGAGATTGAGCTCGATTTTCCAACGTGTAATCCAGTGGGTGAGACTTTTATACTCCAGAGGGAAAAAAAGCTCTTCACATCCTCCTTAGGTCTTATCTGTGCATGGTCTTTTTCTTGTAGAAGGGGCATACCACAAATTAACTACAGAGGATTTTGATTATAATGCATTACCAATGTCATTGTGAAATAGCACTGACAGGCAAAGGTTTACAGGGTAGGCTTCACTTTGGGTGATTGGAGTAACCCACCCACAATTCAGCACCTCATAATTCTCAAATGCACATACATGCACACCTACTCAGTCTGATGCACTGTCGCTCTGGCAGGCCTAGATTCCTAGAGAAGGCCCACAACCACAAGCTATACTCAACGTTTCTTACGAGTCCTATGGGTTTATGAGAGAATATTATTGCTATCATGAGAGAACATACGCCCCCACTCACAGTTCCCTTTCCTTTGAAGGTACATCATTACAACGAGTGGTGCAAATGCATGGCCACCTGCGTATCCATTTTTCAGAGGTGTGGCTGTGGTCACCAGCATTCTCCTTGTTTGGTCTGTGGCTCCCTAACCAGGCATGTCTGGTCCAAGTGAACGCACCCATGTCTGATTTCCTCACAGTACCACTTCTTTATTGATCCACTGTCCAAAGCAATCACTACCCACCTTACACTGTTTCGAGGTGTCCCTCGTCTGAGGATTTTTTTGCTTGTTATTTGTTTCTACACTTGAGTTCATCACATACTAAGAAGCCTGAGAACCCTATTTGCATCAATTCTCTCCTCACAAAGGAATCCCAAAAAAGAAGACCCTCTTCGTTCCACTGCTAGTAACATACTGCCATTTCTGCTACTATTCATTTCCATCCAACTCTTCATGAACCAGAGCACAGCAACACTATCCATAGGGTCTTCTTGGCAATGTTACTGGAGCAGCTTGCCATTTGCTTCTCCAGTGGATTAAGGTAAACAGAGGTTAAAGTGACTTGCCCAGAGTCACACAGCTAGTAAGTGTCGGAGGCCAGATATAAACTCAGGCCTTCCTGACTCCAGGTCCAGTGTTCTATCCACTTCACTACCCAGCTACCTCCAAATTCTGCCATGACCACCCAAGAAATCAAGGATTTTGGACTATGTTCTTCTAATGTCAACATTTCCCTTTGGTTTCTCTCTGAAGCCTTTGAATTTTTTTGCTGTCCTGTCATGAATTTTCAGCACAACATATTTCCCGTAACATAGGGGAGGTATACTGTTTTACCGCAGAATGAAGCAGTCTCTAGTTAATTTTGTCTGTATGGTCATGCTATTTTAAAAAATTAAAAAAAAAAAGATCATATGACAGTCACAGTTATGGGCAGGAGATACATTTCTAAATAAAACAAGAAATAGAGGCAATTATCAAAGATAAAACAGATAACTGACTATATGAAATTGAAAAGCTTCTACAGACACAAAATTAATATACTTAGCATAAGAAAGGAAGCAGTCAAATGGGAAAAAAATTTTGGTATCAAATTTCTCTGGTAAGGGCTTAGTAGCCAAGATTTACAAACAAGTAATAATTATGTGTAAGTCTAATGGCCATGCCCCAATAGATATGTGGTTGAAAAATGCGAAGAGTTATTAAAAGAATTACAGAGTATTCCAAATGACATGAAAGAATGCTCCAAATCACAGTAAGAGAAATGCAAGCTAAAACAACCCTAGGTGGTCAAAGATAACAAAAAATGACAGTCAATGTCAGAAAGGTGCAGTATGATAGACTAATACATTGTTGGAGGAGTTGTGAATTGGTATAACCATTTTTCAAAGAACTCTGGAATCATTCAAATAAAGTAACTAAAACATACAACTCCTTTTACCCAAAGATTCCGTAAATGGAATCTTTTGATAAAACAAAGTTCCCATGTATACCAAAATACGTATAGCAGCAAAGAACAGGAACTAGAGTAGATAAATTGATCATATACTATGCTTTAAGAAATTATGTGAGTGATGAATATAGAGAAGCATGGAAAGATTTATAGGAACTGGGGCAGAGTGAAGAGGCAAGAAAACAATACGTACAACGAGTACAACAACGCCAAGGGAAAGAACAATCACACACAAATATCAAGAGAATGCAGCAAGATTATAAAGATCTACAAGACACAAATAAATTCCTCCAGCTCACTCTTCGGCTTCTGTCTCAGGCTCAGCACTGTCTTCACTACGTTATACCGCGCTCCATTTAATTAACGGTAATTTTGTTTGTTTTCTTAGGTTTCATAAAAGACTTGTTGGGGAGATGATCTGACTGTCCCAAGACTGAACAAAATGAAAAACTGGACTCTGATTCAAACTGCTTTGCCCTGATTAAGATTTTTATCTTAATTCTTTAATTTTATTTCTTGTATTTCTCAGCATCTCTAAGTATTATCCTAGATGTTCAACATACTTGGAGTAAGGCAAAATGAGCCAGAAAGATATAATGGGGTGGGAGAAGGGGGAAAGAGAGGGAGACACTGCCTGCAAGATTCCACATCATCCATCGAAGTCCAGGGTTGGATACATGCATAGGTTACATAGGGAACTATTTGCCTTCCTCACTCAGAGAATTAGGCTACAGGGCACCAAAACAGGGCACCATCCACAGATGCAGCTCCAAAAAGTCACCTGGATTGCGAGAGTAACACAGAGGTCATTCTTAAAGACTAGCAGTCTCCAAGTTTCGAGGAGAGACGTATGTTCTCCACTAGACATGATGATGGTGCCAATCTCAATACAGTTCAGGGGAAAAGCCTAGCCCAGCACCAGTCTCTAATAACTCCTTCCTTGAAATCACTTAGGCCACTTAGTTCAACAGATCCTGTTCCTTCACAGTCTACCTGAAAGCCCCTTCTCGTGGAAGTCTGTCCATTCTCTCTCTCTCTCTCTCTCTCCCTCTCACCAGCTCAGCCATTGCCTCCTAAAGGAAGCCTTTTCTAATTCTCACACCTGTTAGTATGCTCTGCTTTCTCCAATTCTCTTTTATTTACCAATTGGTTACATACCCAGTAAAACATAAGTCCCTTTCAGGACAGTTTTTGCTCAGATTTTAAATTTTATTCCTAATACCTCACTTCTAACAGGTCTTTAACAAAAGTCTCCTGAATTTGATGGGTAAGCAATATTTAGACTTAGAATGGGAATGAATCGTAACACTCTGAGGCCTGAGCACAGGGCACTAGTTCAAAAGGGAGGTGTCTAATAAATATTCACTAAATGAATACTGAATGAAAAAATGGAGGGGCTGTGGCATGAGTGTTAATTAGGCAGAACTGCATAAGAGGGGTAGACAACATCTGAACCAGAAACAGGCAGGACTGCCTGTAAAACGTCAGGCCTCGCTGCACCCCATCTTTCTGTCAACATTTCCAAGAAAGTTTCAGGGCAGCCCACGATCTTTTCTCTGCAAGACAGAGAAAAGCGCAAGTCAGTACGAGCCCCATAATGTGCAGCAACATTCACAGCAATTTGCACTTCCATGGTAACTGAAGATAATTATCTGGCTGTATCAAGGAAAGAGCAGGTACATGTCACTGATCAGCCCAGGAAGGTGGGACAGCTTGGAAACTGAGGTGACTCTTGATCTGTGACATGCTCCAGACTACAGAACAGAAAGCATCAGCTTGAATCCATTTTTGTGGTGACCTTCAGCAAGTTGCTTCCTCTGAGCCTCAGTCTTCTCATCTGTAAGACGAAGACAATGCCAAACACAATGGGAAATGAGGAAAGTATTCTGGAAACCATAAAGGGCTATAACAATGAGCTTACTTTTCCAGGGCCCACCTCCTGCTTAGGGCAATTTCACATGTGAAGATATCAGGTGATAAAGGGAGTAAAGCCAGAAAGCATAAACTCCACTTCCTGATTCTGAAGTGCAATCTACTTTCTGATAACGAGAACAGCCCTCAAACACTGTCCACACAAATGACTCAAATTCCAGAGTTTTAAAAATCTGAATTGTTGGGGAAAATAAATAAATGTCTCAAAAAAACATGTATTTAGCATACCCTCAATTCAGAGGACGTTGGAGCTGGAAGCAGTCTTTGAAATCCAGTTAATCCAATCCCTTCATTTATTTTACACAAGAGGAAGTGATAGTGAATCAACCCTAAATACACAAAAAGTGTCACAAATAAAACTAGACCCCAGGCATCCTGATGCCTGATCTAGCACTCCTTCTATTAGTACATTAGGTTGACTGTTTTATTTACAAAGGACAAAAGGATACATTAAAGCTATTTCACAACCCAAAATACTCTTCCCTAATTTAAAGTTAGAAAGAATCCTCATCAAAATGTGTAAGACTGAGCGGCCCATAAAACGGAATTTATAATGCAGACCTTTACGACAAGCACATCTTGGGCTGGCAAGGTTCAACAGGGCTGCAGAAAAACAGCCTTAGAACTATGTGTATTCAGAACAATTACTTCTCTAGAAAAGCCCCCTCAGCATACTCATAGTAACCTAACACATCAAGCAGTCAAGACATAACAAATATAAACTATCAGAAGTCTTATTTTGTGCTGGCACCTAATGATCTGTGTTTACTCCTACCACGGGGTGAAGAAAAACAAAACAGCAGGACCAAGAGTGGAAGCATTACCCAAGGTGCTGACTATCAGGATCTGGAAACAAAGAAGGCCGCTGTGGTAACATGGACAGAGTATGGAGAGAGTTACAGCACCAGTCTTGGTACCAGTTCTATCCGCTGAGAACAAAGCGAGGTAAACAAGTGGCTTAGATCTCATTTTCCTAATACACAAAAACAGAGTTAGGACAAGACATCCCTTCTCTTATTAACAATCTATGTTGCATTTTCTAAAGTCCCTCCCAGTTCTAACATTCTCCACAAAAAGTTCTCAGCTTCCTTCCAACTAATATTACACATTCTAAGACCTCTACCAGCTCAACATTGCACATTTTACATTTTAAGATCCCTCTCAGCTCTAACACATCACATTCCACGTTTTAAGGAGCTACCTAGCTCTAATATTCATGATTCCACGAATCAATGGATAGATGGATGGATGAAACAAGCATTTATTAAGCACTTACAACAGATTAGGCACCATGCTAAATGCTACAGACATAAATATAAAAAGCAAGGTTGTCACAGGGCTCACATCCTAATGGAAGAAGGCAACACATGGACTGAAAGAGAGGTCAGGGAGGAGCGTTTCTGTCTGGGAAGTCACAGGGATGGTAAATGGAGTCATAAGGCCAATGAATGATGTGTTATATGATCCATGATTTCAATAAAAGTTCTTTATAGAGAACAGATGTGAGCAAAATCTGACTTTTCAAATTTATTCTACTTCAAAGATGTCAATTAGGAGATGAGTTGGGACCCTCACCTCTGAAGTTCCTCCCTTCTCTCAATCTAATTCTCACATCAGTGGCTACAAATGTACCCAAGTACATCAGGCCTAGAGGGTGAGGTGACTAGACTCAACCCCACAGCAAAACCAGAAGCACAATCCAGCCCCGGACTCCTGCTCCAGGGCCTAGTTTACAGTACAACACAACTGGTCTTTCCTACTCTCTTATGAAACAACAAAAACAGTCACTTAAACACTCAAGGAGCAAACCACTACTTTGCAATCCTAGTGCAATAGCTCCAAGATAGTTTAGGAATGGAGAATCATGGAAGAAAATAACTTTCCCTGAATTAAAAAGGGCATCAAAGGAACAGAGGTTGTTGCTTTCTTTAAATAGACAAATTTTTATTATTCATAAGAGAAATTTTTCCAAGGCTTTCTTAAGATATTTTAGGAGACAATATTTTTCTCTTAAGATTTTCACCAAAATCCTATTCCTGACATGACGATAACCCAGGTTTTTGAAAGAAATGCCAGTGGAGCCCAACTCTGAAAAGCCCTAGTCCAAGCTGGAAAAGCTCTAGTATGGATCTAGTCATGGACTGTACAGTCCAGTGGCACAATGGATAGAGCACTGGATCTGGAATCAGAAAGACGAATCCAAATTCTACCTCAGACAGTTACTAGCTGTGTGACTCTAGGCAAGTCATCATCCTCTCACTCAGTTTCCTTATCTATAACAACAGCACCTCTCAGAGTTGTCGTGACAATTAAATGAGATAATGCTTATAAAGCGCTCTGTAACCCTTAAAGTAGTATGTGAATGCTACCTACTCTGTCTGTTATTTGAAGACTGGTCTAGTTAAGTGTGGAAAAGTCTATTAAACTAGCTATGAGATCATGAATTTTTCAGCTGCAGTAATACCTGAAGACCATCTACTAGGCTGTGGAAGGAAAAAGTTGGCATTGGCAGGAGTATTCTCACTCATAAAATTAAAGATCATTGAAGTTATGAACATTTACAGCTTAGGTGACCGGCAGATATCAAACTCTCATGCGAAATAATGAGTGATGTTGAAAGCACACAACCCTGCTGTACTGTCTAAGCTCTAGAGATGAAAGGGAAAGGTCTAGAGCTGGGAGGGACCGTAATATAGTCTCAGTGAAGCGACTTACTTATGGTCTCACAGTCACAGCTAGGACTTGTTAGGTCGCCTGACCCCAAATACACGCTCTTTCTGCTCTACTCTGAGGACAATCTAATTTTACGTCCAGGCTTTAGGCTTCTTAAATGCTGGTACAGAACAGAAAATATCATTCATTTGGTAAACTAAACATTTCATAACATAAGAATTGGCACTGAAACTGCCCAGACATCTAATTTTGCATTATGTGCTTGTGCTTCTTTTCTAAGTTGGCTGAAATAAATGAGTTATGGAATGTTCCCAAAACAGCAAGTCAAATCAAATAATTTTCTAACAATATTCATCACTTCTGAAAACCTGAAAATTTTTTCTTTTATCATTCATAAAAATCTGTCAACTTCAAGAAAAACCATTCATTAAAAGATTAGAAACAACCTTGATTCCTTCCCAAGATGCATTTCTCCATTCAAGGAAAAGCAGCTGTTCCCATGGCCCATTCCTGCTCACTCCCAGAGCTCTTCAGTGCACAGGGTGCAGCCCCTCCTCTCAGAGAGATGCAGAAAATGCTCAGAGCCAGGACATCTCAGTAGGTTTCTTTTCTTTTCCCTTCATTTGCCACAAGCAGCTGCACTGGATATTTAAAAAAAAAAACAAAACCCTAGGGAGACGTTGCTAGGTGAGACAAGGACGTAAGTGACATTCAGGCCTCTGCTGCAAGCACAGTCTGGTAACTGTGTGAGGGGAAAACGAAGGCAATAAGCATCTGTGTGTTGTGTAGGATGGAATGGGGAAGAGGAAGGCCAGGCAAGAGTGGAATAAGCAATACTCAACAACTCATTTTTATAAAATATTACAGGCAAGCATATGTGCATTTACACACACAAACGTATACACCTTCAAAGTTTAAAAGAGAAAAAAATACAGTCTGCAGCTGCTATTTTCCCCTTTCAGTACTATACCAAGCAGCCTGAGGATTTTCCACCATGATTAGCGTGATCTTTAAAATGCATACACCTCTCATCACTAGCCACTCATCACATGATATCACATCAAGTGGGAGCAACTTTCCAAGCAATTTTGCTTACAAAAGTGTCAGGTCAAAAACATATTATATGAAGAACAACCTGAAAAAAGGTGGTTTCTATCTCTTCAAGTAACAAACCTTATTTTTAAAAAGAATCAGGATATGAGAATTAATTCTTACTTCTTGTGTGATTCTGGCCTACTCAATGCATCTTTTTGCATTGAGTTTCAATTGAGTTTCGCATCAGTTTCCACATGTGAAAAATGCAGCAGTTGCACCAGACAATCCCCCTTGTTTGGACACTGAAGGCCCTACAAGCACATCCATGAGCTTCTGCAGGAAAACTATGACGCTTTACAGTCAAAGTTCAGCTTCCTCAAACATCAAGAAAAGCAGTTACGGCCCAATACCAAAAGCACACAAATAAGGAATTCTGAGGCTGGATTTTTTTTTAATAGTATTTTATTTTTCCCCCCACATAGAAATCAAGAAAATTTTAGCATTCATTTTTACAATTTTTTGAATTCTAAATTTTTCTCCCTCCCTCTCTCTCCTCCCCTCTTTTGAAAACAGTAGGCAGTTTGATACAGTTTACAAATATGCTATCATGTAAAACATATTTCCATATCTATCACGGTTGTAGAAGAAACATATCTAAAATAAGAAAAACAATAAAAAACAAAAAAGTGAAAAAAATATGCTCCAATCTGCACTCAGAGTCCATCAGTTGTTTACCTGGATATGGACAGCATTTTCCTTCCTGAGTTCTTGGTACTTTCTTGGATCATCATATTGCTGAGGAAAGCTGAGTCATTCATAACTGATCATCACATGACGTTGCGGACACTATGTACAGTATTTTCCTACTTCTGTTCATTTCACTTTGTATCAGTTCGTGCAAGTCTTCCCAGGTTTTCCTTTACTCTGTGTGTCTCTCTGCTTCAAGTGTGCTTCTTGTAAACGACACATTGTAGGGTACTGGGTTTTGATCCACTCTGCTATCCGATTCCATTTTATGGGAGAGTTCATCCATTCACATTCACCATCATGATTACTACCTGTGTATTTCCCTCCAACCTATTCCTCCTCCTGTTTGTCCTCTCTCTCCTTTCACCCTTTCCCACATCACCAAAGTTTTGCTTCTACATACCACCTCCCCTTCTGTCAGTCCCCATCCCCCTTTATTTAATCTTCTCCTCTACCACTTCCCTATCAGGTGAGACAGATTCCTATATTCTTCTGATTGTGTATATTATTCTCTCTTGAGCAAGTACTGACGATAGGTTCAAGTGATGTCCCTCACCTCCCTTCTCATCTTCCCCTCCACTGTAACTGGACCTCTCCCTTCCTTCTGCATCCATTTTACTCCTCTTTCTCTTTCCTTATTTTTTATGTCATTCCCTCAAGTACACCTTATGCCCATAACTATGTTTATTACGCTTATGTCTGTTACATCATGTTTATTACTTCTATCTGTACTGTTGGAGATACAACTTTTCAGAGTTACAGTATCATCTTCCTGTGCAGGGATGAATCCTTTCTGGGTTTTCTCCCCCTTTCACCTGTTTATGTTTCTCTTGGATCTTGATATTGGAAGTCACATTTTTGATTTAGTTCTGGTCTTTGCTTTACAAAGGCTTGAAATCTTTCTATTTCAATGAATGACCATCTTTCCCCTTGATGTATATGTATCATGCTTAACTTTGCTGGGTAAGTGATTCTTGTAGTCTCAGTGCCTTTGTCCTCCAGAATATCATGTTCCATGACTCCTGATCCTTTAATGCTGCATCCACCAAGTCTTGCATGACCCTGATGTGACTCTCCGGAATCCAAAATGTTTCTTTCTGGCCACTTGCAGTATTTCTTCCTTGACCTGATAGTTCTGAAATTTGGCTATTATGTTCCTTGAGGGTTTGATTTTGAGATTTCTTTCCTGAGATGACTGGTGGATTCTTTCGATGCCCACTGTGCCCCGATTCCAGGACATCAGGGCAGTTTTCCTAGATAATTTCTTCAAAGATGTTGTCCAGGTCCTGTTTCCGATGACGGTTTTCAGGCAGTCCAACGATTCTGATATTGTCTGAGGCTGGACTGAAATTCTGAATTGCCAGATACAGACTGTATTAGCCTACGAAAGGCGTTTTAACCTCTCCAATACAAAACTTTAGAAAAGACTCAGAAAAGAAACATACAGGGCATCCCAAAAGTTGCACTGTAGTTTAAAGCTATTAAAGTTGTTTTTGAAATACAATTCTAGCATGAATATTATGAAAAGAACTACTGATAGTTTTGCTTTGTTTTTTTAAGATTAACTTCTGGAACTATGGCCTTAAAAATAAGTGACTGCTTTCTGCTTAAGTCTTTGAATCCCCAGAGTTTACATTGTATGCTGTTCTCTAGCAGTGTAGTTTTCACCTTGGTCATGTTGCACAGAAGAATTAAAATGAATAGGAAAAACCATAAGAAAAACCATAACAAAACAATACATAACACAAGAGAAAATATTCTGCTTCATTCTGTGATCCAATTCCATAGTTCTTTCTCTGAATGGGGAAGGCAATTTGCCTCAAGAGTCCACTGGAAATGTTTTAGGTCTTTGCATTGCTGTGAAGGGCTAAGTCTACCAGAAAAATTCCTCATGCACTGTGGCTGTTACTGTGTACAGTGTTCTCCTGGTTCTGCTCCTTTCACTCAGCATCAGTTCATACAAGTCCTTCCAGGCCTCTCTGAAGTCTTCCTGTTCATCATTTCTTACAGCACAATAGGTTTCTATGACATTCACATACCACAACTTGCTCAGCCATTCCGCAATTGATGGGCATCTCCTCAATTTCCAGTTCTTGGCCACCACAAAGAGAGCTTCTATAAATATTTTTGTACATGTGGGGCCCTTTCTCATTTTTATGATCTCTTGGGGATACAGCCCTAGAAGTGACATTGCTGGATCAAAGAGTACGCGTATTTTTTATAGCCCTTTGGGCATAGTTCCAAATTGCTCTCCAGAATGATTGGATCAGCTCACAGCTCCACCAACAATGAATTAGTGTTCCAACTCTCCCATATCCTCTCCAGTGCTTATCATCTACCTGTTTTGTCATGTTAGCCGATCTGATAGGTGTGATGTGGTACCTCAGAGTTGTTTTGATTTGAATCTCTCTAATCAATAGAGATTTATAACATTTTTTCATATGACTATAGATAGCTTTAATTTCTTCCTCTGAAAACTGCCTGTTCATATCCTTTGAACATTTATTTATCAATTGGTGAATGACTTGTATTCTTGTAAATCTGACTCAGTTCTCTATATATTTTAGAAATGAGGCCTTTAATCACAGATACTAGTTATAAAAATTCTTTCCCAGTATTTTGCTTCCATCCTAATCTTGGTTGCATTGGGTTTGTTTGTGCAAAAGCTTTTCAATTTAATGTAATCAAAATGATCCATTTTGCACTTCATAATGTTCTCTATCTCGTTTAGACATAAATTTCTCCATTCTCCATAAATCTGACAAATACACTATTCTTTGCTCCCCTAATTTGTTCATAGTATCAATCTTTATACCTACCCTTTTTTCTTTAATAAATAATATAAGTGCCAAACTAGTGGTACAGACATTAACTCTTAAGGTTAAGAAATTGTTAAAACTGGATTCGAATCTAGCCCAACACCTTTATTTTCCAGGTGAGGAAACAAGCCTGTAGAAGTTATATGACCTTCTCAAGTTCATATAACTAATGAAAAGCATAAGACTCATCTTCTGATAATATGTCCAATACTCTTGCCTTTACATCATGTTTAACATTTTCTGTAAAGAGTGTATATGTTACCACCCCTCCTTGTGAACCAAAGGGATCACATGGGTTGGATTAGATGACCTTTAAAGTTCTATATTCACTAAAAAAATGAAACCAACTTTCCAAAAAAGTAACTTCGAACTTGGGACTACTTTCTCACAAAGTTAGAAGAAAAAGTAAACACCTCCTGTGCAACAATATTAAAGAATTTTAAATGTTTCACAGAATACTTTTTTTTTTTCAAATTATTCTGTTGCTTAAAATGATGCCCAAACAATTATTTACTTCAACAATGTAAATTTAAGAGAGGAGAAACACCCATCACCTATTTAAATGGGAGTAGTTTCATAGCACGTTGGCCCCGATTCTCCTCCTTCCAAAGAGAATTTTATTAGAAACAATAAACAAACAAACAAAAGATCACTGAGCCATCAATCATCCCACAGGAGAGACCACTCACTGCTCTGAAGAAGCTCTCCATCCACAGCCAAGCCTTCTAATGAAGAGGCGGAACCGAGCACCTGGCTGTGCCACAGTGTACGCCCTCATGCCGAATGCCAGCTGTGCAATAGCAGCTCCAATGCAGCTGCCTTAACTGGAGGCGCAGACCTGAACACGTTAACCTGGCTCGTCCACATAACTGGCAGACATGCTCATGTTTCTATTACAATCTCCATCCGTAATACAGATGCTGTTCTTCTCTATTGCAGCAAAAACTCTGAGCAATATGAATGAGAAGGGAAGCTGAAATTAACTGCAATTGGCAGAAACATTCTGACTTTGTCGTGGAATGCCCCAAAAGTCTAGGAACAGACACATGAGATCAACACATGACATTTCTGAGGGATCGCTCCTGCAGAGCACAGTGAAGCCCCCTTCTCAGCCTGCCCAAGAACAAGTCCTTCACACTCTTCTCCAACTTCATCTGTCTCATGCACAGACCTAGTCTCAAATCCCTCCTTTATTAAGAATGCTCCAATTGCCTACAAATAAAATTCATTAGATTAATTTACTTGGAAACAAAAATTCTTAAAAAATACCTTAGCCCAGCACTGACGGCTATCCCTAATCTAGTGGACACTGTACATTTCAGGCCTTATCTTACATAACCCCCTTTCACATAGGCTACACTGCAGGAGACACAAAGGCTCCTCCCCATCAGGGGCTTCACACTCAGGACACACATCACTTCCACCGAGGTCATATATCATTTCATATTGCAATTTTTCTGAGTTTGTCATATCCCTCTAACTTATGGACTCCATAAAGGCAGAGACCCTAACATATTCAATCTAAAAACCATCATCTACCTATACAGAAAAGGTGCTTCAAACTGTCTCTCTATAGCAACCTGTATAATAGGTGCTTGATAAATGTTTGCCATTTAGGCAAGCATGTGCACGTTATTATGGGCACAAAGACATCACACAAAATCGTTCCAAAGGGCAGGATTCTAAAGTAGAAGATGGGCAGGCACTTGTCAAGGGGATGTTGTTGAGGTGCAGGGCGGACTCTAACTTCAGGTCCCTTCCTGCTCCAAAAACCTACAGCTCAATGACTCTTCCCTTCTTTACAGTGTAATGGAAAGAATATAACAGACATATACACATTAGTCAGCAAGGATCTGTAGCATCCTTTGGGCGTCAGGCAGCAATGGGAATATAAAGATATTAAAAGATGAAATATAAATATATAAAATACACATAAATAAAAATAAAAGCATGACATAAAATGTATAAATACACATATTAAAACATAAAAAGATAAAGAGATAAAAATAAAAACTGAACTATCCCCATCCTCAAGGAGCCTTATGTGCTCTTGGGGAAAACAACAAGTACACAAATGATCAAACACAAGATAAACTGGGTAAAGGAATACAGGTGCTGAGGAAAATCAGGAATAGTTTCATGCAAAAGCTGGAATTTGAGCTGAGCTTTAAAGGAAACTAGACAGTCCAAGAGGCAGAGGTCACAGGATGAGAGATCTGGCATTAGAAGGGACCTCAGAGTCCAATCCCACAATCCCATTTTGCAGATACAGAAAAGGAGGTGCAGAGAAATTAGGTGACGTGCACGGCCTCCTATGCCTATCTGCATACCCTGCACTTCACACAGTGCTTGGCACAGAGTGTTAAATAATTATTTTTCATTTATTCATGCATCCAATTTGAATCAAGCACATGCCCAAGTCAAACAAGACTCTCTGAAAGATGGAGCAAGATGGATTGTTTTCATCAACAACCTTCTGATTAAGATTAAGTGAAGCATAAAGCACAGAAGAGTCATGCTTGCCAAAAGGGTTTGCTATTGTCACAAAGGATGGCAAGTGCAGAGTTCACATCAAAGAATTCCCTCCCTATAAATAGGGCAGCTAGGTGGCACAGTGGATGGAGCACAGGGCCTGGAATCAGGAAGACTCATCTTCCTGAGTTCAAATCTCACTTCAGACGCTTACTACCTGTATAACCTTGGACAAGTCCCTTAATCCTGTTTGCCTCAGTTTCCTCATCTGGAAAATGAGTTGGAGAAGGAAATGGTGAACCACTTCAGTACTTCTGCCAAGAAAACCTGAAGTGAGGTCATAAAGAGTTAGACACACACACACACAAAAAAAAACCCAGATAGTATGGACCTCCAGGGACTTCTGTTCATGGATGACACTGGGAAGATTTCATTGAGGCCCAGAATGCCACAGAGCCTCGTATAACTATAATCATAAAGCCTAATGTCTATTGTCCAGACTTTCTTTTCCTTGTTGAATGAAGGACTTAGCTGGTCCATCAGGGTCTCCACCTTGGACAGATACCACCAATGAACAGTCAGCTAGGCTCAGAATTGGTCAATAGGATACAAGGTTTAATTGCATTTGGGAAATGACAGAGAGTTCTTAAAGATTCTGAGAGCCTCCTTGAAAGCAGTCTCATCAATATTCACATCTGAAGAACTAAGTTTTAGGATTATTCAAGGAACAACAGAGAGGCACATGGTGGACCTGAGGGAGCTTCAACATGTTCACTAATGAGGAGGTGGGCAGTGTCCAGTGTAGCATCAAAGACATATATGGTAAGAAAAGGCAGACTGGTCATGCGATGATGAGAAAAGAACACTTATTAAGCCTAAGAGTGATGGTCAGTCTGCCTGCTCTACTGGGAAGCACTCGATGTCCAGAGATCTAGGAGGACCCCAAGCACCCTGTGTGGGCCCACTGGGAAACATTTATGGAAAACACCGGATAAGAGCCATACAGGAGAAGCAAGAAGGAATGAAATATGACCTGTCCACATCAACATGAAGCTAAGTAGATATGATTATAATTAATTATCTGGGCAACTGGGAGGCCTACCAAAATACCTACTCTTCCCTAAATTACCAGGATGAAGAAAAAAACCCAAGACTTTTTTTGGGAGGGGGGACTTGGAGGAAGGGGGCAGAAGGTGTTGAGAAAAGCTTGAACTCTCTAAAGAATCTCAGATATTTGCACAATCTTTCACTCTCAGTCAGTCTGAATAATCCTAACCTTAAAGTGTAAAAGTTTTTCATTTTAAGAAATTCCAAAGAAAACAGCTTTTATTTACATTACCAAGTTACAAATGTAAGACACTGATGAGATGTTTTATTTTCCATCCTCTCCAAACTACTAAACTTCCTTCTAATGGCAATTTTATCGCACAGTCAAGATGAAAATCACAAGAAGTGGAAATAAAAAAAGTTCCCAGTTTTCTGAGACTAAAAAGTGTAAAACTCCCCAAATTAGCCAAACTTTAGCATAATGGATAGAAGCTTCAAAATCTGACAATGGGCCCAGTGCAACAATGAAACACGCACACATGCACACACGCACATACGCACACACACATTTTCTCCTATATGTCTGGAAGCAATTTTTTTTCTCCTTACTGTCCTAAAGGGTATATAGTTAAGACAGGCTGGTGACAAATTGATGTGACAGGAAAGACTTTCTCTACCCATGACAAGGACAAGTTGGTTTTTTTCCAAAAACAGCCTTCTGGGAAATGTACTTACCATGACCTCTGTATATGCAAGAGAAGGCTTCATCCCTCTCCCCCACTCTCCCTTACTAGTCTCTAACTGTCACTGTAGGTGCCTTCTGTAAAGAAACAACGCCATTACCCTAAAGAGAGAGGAGTGCAGGGGGTAGGGAACACATCGTACTTTAGACAGTAATATGATGACACATACCAAAGTGGAAGAGAACCATAAATTCAGATATGAAAATGCTTTTTTAACAAACACAACATACTAGAACCATTAAACATTTGAGCAGGAAGGTACATGGACTACATCTAAATCATCCTCATTTTACAGATGAAGAAACTCCAGTGTTAGGGTGAAGTAATTTGGCCCAGGTCTCACAGGTGGCCAGGAGCAGCAGTGCCTGGACCTTGGAAATGAGTCTTTTTTCTTAATCACTGATACCTCTCACTGCACAGAGGATTTGAGGACCACACAGGAAAGGTGCTGGCTGTCCTTTAGAAGACCTGTTTTTCACTATAATTTTTTTTTTCAAAAATCACTCTATTCTGTACACCTTATTAAAACAAATGTTTTGAACCTTTTAGGATGAAAAACAAAAGGTAGTTAAATCTTGGCCATCAGTTTCCCAATATACACATCAAAAATTTTGCTTTGGAAGTATGCTGATTTTCATATAAAGCCTTCACAATGTACAGATTCTCAAGGTACTTATGAAGAGACATTTGTAAAGATTGATAACAAGTATGGAAGAAGAAGAAGAAAAGTCATGTGCAAAAATTGTCAGGAGAAAGATTAACTTTCCTCCCAGCAGTAAATATCTGGACCATTCTTCTCCCCTTTCACCATCTCTTTCTTTTCTCCTACTACCAGGAAAGTAGCCAGACTGACTACAATGGGGCAATACTGGCCTGGAAAAGAGTCAAAGAAACATAGCCTTGAAAGAATGGGTTAATATTGTGTTGCCCTCCCAATACCCCAATTCCTATCCTGTCTATCCTATCCACAGTGAAAGCACAGGGATAATTTCCAGTGACACTATCAAGTGAGACCAGGGTCTTCAGAAGCACAATTATAAAATAAACCAGGTTCTTTGATAACCCCTTCCAGTGTTTTGTTTTTTCCCAGGTGTATAATTGAGAAATTTATTTAAACCGATCAAATAAAATATGTGTTTCCTTGTCTCTGCACTCAGAAGATTGTGTTGGGACTCTTGGTAGTAAAACAGGTTTATGCTAGTGACACAGGATTCTATGGGGCAGAGCGAACTTGATTTTGGAGTCATGAAACTGCTTGACTGAAGGCTGGTAGCACTTGCTGGCAAGAACTTCTTCCACTTTCAAGATTCAGGTGGAGTAGACTCCCACACCTCAGTCTGCAGGAAGGCTCTCTCCATTTCTGACTTCACAGTGATGGATGAGAGAACCAAATTTCCAACAAGCCTGACTAGAACTGACAACCCTGGGGTCCACCCCAAAGGGTCATTCATGGCCTTCTTGGGAGTGTAGAACCCACTATTTCACTTTCTGGGGCACTTTCATCAGTTCAGAAAGGCGACAAGGCCCATTTACTGTCTGCACCCAAGATAAGATTATTGTTAAGGAAAAACAAGGGTCTTTTGAGGTCTGGGTGCAATTATCCCTCCAGTCTTACTCTTTCTTTCAGCTGTGGCTCAGTTAGCCCCTATGTTTCATATTCCACCTAACTCTACCTCTCTCCAAATGCCCATTTAATGCCATCTAATAAATATTAAGCACCTACTATGTGTGAGGCTCAAGGTTGCTAGGTGGCACAGTGGATAGAGCACTGGGCCTAGAATCAGGAAGACCTGAGTTCAAATCTGGCCTCAGACTCTAGGTAAATCACTTGACTGTGTTTGCCTCAGTTTCCTCATGTAGAAAATGAGCTGGAGAAGGAAAGGGCCAACTACTCCAGTATTTTTGCCAAGAAAATCCCAAATGGGGTCATGGAGAGCTGGACACAACTGAAACAACTCAACAACAACCAGTACAAAGCTCAGTATGAGGTACTAAGGGAGGTACAAATACATAGAAGGCCCTATGCCTGGCTCAAATTGTTCAATATCTAATAAGAGGGATAATGCCATGATGAAGCAAGTGAGAAAACCAGGAAGAAGCCTGAAGGTCAAAGAGAAACATAAAAAGGAAGGGAAGGAAGGCTTCTAGGAGGAAATGCCTCTCCTTCCCCCATCTACTTTAAAAACCTCTTGGGGCGGAGCCAAGATGGCAGAGTAGAAAGACACATATATCAAGGCTGCCCCCACACAGCCCATTAAACACCTGTAGAGAGGGACTCTCACCAATTTTGGAGCAGTAGAAGGGGAGAACAACAGAGTGGAGATTTCCAGCCCAGGGTGACCTGAAAGACCCACAGGAAACGTCAGTTGCACTGGACGCGGAGCGGAGCCCAGCCCAGCCTTGGCCTCGTGCAGGGCTCATGAACAGCCCTCCTGGTGGAATCTCCAGTCACAGAATCCCCAGTCCCAGCAGCAGAGGGTCCACAGATCCCTCAACCCACAGGCACCAAAGGTCAGTGACAGGGTTTACTCAGCTAGCCAGGAAGGGAGAAGGGCCTTCACTTCAGGCAGGCAGCAGGAGTTCTCAGGGCAGCCCCTACAGCAGCCTGAGACCATACCTGGATCATAAAAACCCCTGGGGGCACTGAAGAGCTGAGTCTTACCTCAGCCCTGTGTAGATGCCCTGAGGCAGCTGGTCTTTGTCTCACACTGAATGGTGGCCCTGCTCCCACAGCTTGATTGAATCCCACCCCCCCAGTGCTAGCTTGGCAGAACTGGAGGTCAGGTGCCTGTGGAGAAGAAACACTGCTAAGATTCTGGGCACAAAAATCCTTCCCTGCACCCAGACCAGTACACACTTGATTGTGCCACCTTGGAGGAACTGATATCTTACAGGTCCCCAGAGTATACCCTACTCTTGACAAAGGACCCAAAAGTCAAGTAACTGGTCAGAAAAGTGCCCAAAAAAGGGGAAAAAAAAATAAGACTACAGAAGGTTACTTTCCTGGTGAACAGATATCTCCTCTCATCCTTTCTGATGAGGAAGAACAATGCTTACCATCAGGGAAAGACATAGAAATCAAGACTTCTGTATCCCAAACATCCAAAATAAATATTCAATGGGCTCAGGCCATGGAAGAACTCAAAAAGGATTTTGAAAATCAAGTTAGAGAGGTGGAGGAAAAACTGGGAAGAGAAATGAGAGAGATGCAAGAAAAGCATGAAAAGCAGGTCAACACCTTGCTAAAGGAGACCCAAAAAAGTGCTGAAGAAAGTAACACCTTTAAAAATAGTCTAACTCAATTGGCAAAAGAGATTTAAAAAGCCAATGAGGAGAAGAATGCTTTCAAAAGCAGAATTAGCCAAATGGAAAGGGAGATTCAAAAGCTCACCGAAGAAAATAGTTCTTTCAAAATTAGAATGGAACAGATGGAGGCTAATGACCTTATGAGAAACCAAGAAATCACAAAACAAAACCAAAAGAATGAACAAATGGAAGATAATATGAAATATCTCATTGGAAAAACAACTGACCTGGAAAATAGATCCAGGAGAGACAATTTAAAAATTACGGAACTACCCAAAAGCCATGATCAAAAAAAGAGCCTACACGTCATCTTTCATGAAATTATCAAGGAAAACTGCCCTGAGATTCTAAAACCAGAGGGCAAAATAAGTATTGAAAAAATCCACCAATCACCTCCTGAAAGAGATCCAAAAAGAGAAACTCCTAGGAATATTGTGGCCAAATTCCAGAGTTCCCAGGTCAAGGAGAAAATATTTCAAGCAGCTAGAAAGAAACAATTCAAGTATTGTGGAAATACAATCAGGATAACACAAGATCTAGCAACTTCTACATTAAGGGATCGAAGGGCATGGAATAGGATATTCCAGAAGTCAAAGGAACTAGAATTAAAACCAAGAATCACCTACCTAGAAAAACTGAGTATAATATTTCAGGGGAAAAGACCAGAGCTAAAAAGAAAATTTGACCTTCAAACATAAGAATCAAGAGAAGCATGAAAGGGCAAACAGCAAAGAGAAATCATAAGGGACTTACTAAACTTGAACTGTTTACATTCCTACATGGAAAGACAATATGTGTAACTCTTGAAACTTTTCAGTATCTGGGTAGTTGGTGGGATTACATACACACACACACATGCACGCACACACACATACACACACACAGAAAGAAAGAGACAGAGAGCACAGTGTGAATTGAGGATGGGATCATATCTTAAAAAAATGAAATTAAGCAGTGAGAGAGAAATATATTAGGAGGAGAAAGGGAGAAATGGAATGAGGCAGGTTATCTCTCATAAAAGAGGCAAATAAAAGACTTTTCAGTGGAGGGATAAAGAGGGGAGGTGAGAGAAAAAACATGAAGCTTACTCTCATCACATTCGACTAAAGGAAGGAATAAAATGCACACTCATTTTGGTATGAAAGCCTATCTTACAATACAGGAAAGTGGGGGAGAAGGGGATCAGCAGGGTAGGGGGGATGATAGAAGGGAGGGCAGTGGGAGGAGGGAGCAATTTGAAGTCAACACTCTTGGGGAGGGACAGGATCAGAAGAGAGAATAGAAGCAATGTGGGGCAGGATAGGATGGAGGGAAATATAGTTAGTCTTACACAACACGACTATTATGGAAGTCATTTGGAAAACTACACAGATATGGCCTATATTGAATTGCCTGCCTTCGCAAAGGGAATGGGTGGGGAGGGAGAGAAGGGGAGAAGTTAGAACTCAAAGTTTTAGGAACAACTGTTGAGTATTGTTCTTGCAACTAGGAAATAGAAATACAGATAATGGGGTATAGAAAGTTATCTTGCCCTACAGGACAAAAGAGAAGCTGGGGATAAGGGAAGGGAGGGATGTTAGAAGAGAGGGCAGATTGGTGATAGGGGCAATTAGAATGCTCAGTGTTTTGGGGTGCGGGGAGGGGAGAAATGGGGAGAAAATTTGGAATCCAAAATTTTGTGGAAATGAATGTTGAAAAGTTAAATAAATAAATAAATTTAAAAAAAATAACAATACAAGAAAGTAGTGCAAGAAATGTGACAAGGAGGTATGTCTGGTGAGCCAAATACTCACCAGACATGTCTTTCAAAAAACAAAACAAAACAAAACCTCTTGGGCTGCCTCCCCCCTAAAGCTAAGATGTCTCTTGAGCTGCATCTCCCTTAAGGGGCAGAGGGGCCTACTTGATGTGTTGTGTTTTCTAGAATAACCTCCTTTACTTGAAAAAATACACAGATAAATAAAATAAGAAACCTCTTGTTGCCTGTGGTTTTTCTCACCTTCTTTGCCTCTTTTGACCCTAAGCAACAATGACACTACTCCCGAGTGGTACCTGCCACACCTTCATAGTCATTCATCCCCTAGGCCACCTGCCACATCTTTTGAATATCTTTTAAAGGCCTAAAGTGGAATTATTAAATCAAGAAACCCCTGGTCCCGATAGATTAAACTTTTAATAAACAATCAGTAACTAATAGATACTACACAAATTCTTCTCAAACAATGGAAAAGAGAACACCCCTAGCAGACTCCTTTTATAAGATAAATGTAGTCCTAATATCTAAACCAGGAAAGGGAAAATAGAAACTAATACCATTAGTGAATACTGATACAAAATTTTAAATAAAATCCTGTAAGACCACAGAAATTAATCCAAGAAATTGTTCATTATGATCAAACTGAATTTACACCAAGGAGGGTCAACACTAGGAAAATAATCAACAGATATGATTTTCTCAACAGCCAGAGAAAAAGACTTTGACAAAGTACAACATTCATACATGCTAAAAGCCCCACAAAGTACAGACAAAAAACGACCCTTTTTAATGTCATAAAAAACATCTAAAATCAAAAGCAAGCATGCTATGCAAGAGGAATATACTAGAGTCTTTCCTAATAAACACAGGAGGAAAGTAAGGACATTGACTCTCCCTGTTATTATCAAGGATAGTTCTAAAAAGGCCAGCGATATCAATAAGGCAAGAGGAAGAAATATAAAGTGCACATCCAGGTCAACACAAGAAATAATTGTCACTAGTTGCTGATAATGTGATGATTTACTTAGAAAATCCTAGTGAATCAGCAAAGCTACTGAGGCAATAGTTTTAGCAGAATTTCAAACTACAAGACAAACCTGCGAAAAATAACAGCTTTTCTATACCATAATAATAAAAATTCAAGGAGCAATAAAAAGGAAATTCCATTTAACAATTTAAGTTTAACACCGTTCAATCTTCTCACTTACATCCAGCTCTTCGTGACCCGCTTGAGGTGTTCTTGGCAAAGACAATGGAATGGTTTGCCGCCATTTCCTTCTCTCGTTCATTTACAGAAGAGAAAACTGAGGTAAACAGGGTTAAATGACTTGCCCAGTGCCACATAACTAGTCTCTGAGGCCAAATCTTCCTGAATCCAGGGCTGGCACTCGATTCGCGGGGCTACTGAGTTTTCCTAACAACTTAAATAGCTGGGAGAACACTAAGCGCTTAGAGTTGGCCTACGCAATTATAATGCAAAAGAGAAAGTTACAAAAGATAAAGTACATTTTAATGCTATGTAACAAAATTCATTTGGAAAGCAAACTGTCCAGGAAAATTACTGTAAAAATAAAGGAGGAGCAGCCCCCAATGCTACATTCAGGCTTTGGGCCAGGGCTTGCTCTTTCCTAATCCTAACTACTTCTTTCGGCACATGTGGTCCGAGGTTTAATGTGAGGAGATACAGCTTCTGCCTCTATCCATCCACCCACATGCTCTCCACCATATTTCTGCCCCCTCCCAGGTCCTAATGAGTGAATCTTCTCTCTATCCTGTTGTTTCTGAATAAGACATACGATTTCAGATCCGTACTTCAAACCTGAACACAGCACCAGTAAATCTCAGAGATATTTATGAAGTTCCTGGTTTCACAGCACAAGGACATACAATTTCCCTTGTTTAATACCCATACATTTTACATTCGTGAAAGATACTGGAGGCCAAGGATTTTTTATCACTGTCTCCTTTGACTTTGTTCCCTGTGAGGTTCTAGGTGGCCCAAGCTGTAAATATAAGTCACTTGAGGTTGGGGATGGCTTCATTTTTTAATTTGTATCTCAGAACCTAACAAAGTATCTGATAAACAGGAATAAATACTTGTGGACTGGCTGATAGATATATGTACACAGTTTTTCTCCTTCTCCAACCCACCTTTTCAGTTGAAAGACCTTTGGATTAATAGATCCAGAAAATTCTAAGCAAGTACATTCTTAGCAATCTCACCAGGCATACTCCAAACCCTGGTCTACAGTCTGACATTCCTGCTTCTTAGGCAGTATCTTTTCTTCACTCTTGCTACTACAGATAGGAGTGATGCCTCTAATATTAAAAACTTTAGCACCTTGGTAATACATTCTAGACTCCTAGCAGCATATGTGTCCACATGGGTAAATGAAAGTGGACAGGACTAAACTCTTTGAAAAACAGCTAATATTGCATTTGTAAAGTAACCATATAAAAATGGGGAACACAAAAGCACAGTGTTCTGGCAACATAACTGCAAGCTGTATTTCTTTCTGAATAAAATGAACAAAACATCACATAAGTACAGAACATTATAAATGGTATATTAATGTAAGCTATTATTAAAATATATGAATACGATAATAAATAAATTATATCAGAATATAAAATGCTCCCTTTCTCAACACGGAGTATTTCTGACAACCCAGGTACCTCTTGCTGAGGTAGTTAAATGATAATACTCCAGTAACATCTCCCACTCAACCTTCTGGCCCCAGACCTTTCCAAATGCAGCAGGGGCAGGGAACTTTGGAATTGACACCTGCACATTCTATTGTTAGCTCCATATGCAAAAGTTCATCTATCTTAGCCAGGCTACAAAACATTGTACTGGGTTGTCAGAATCTTCAAAATCCTGGGTGACTCCCACACCAGGAAGATGTCTAAGTGAAGAATTTTAGCAGAAGAATGATAGTAATGGTGATTGTGAAGATAATGATGATTTCCCCTCTCTAGTCTTTGGATTTTTAAAATA